>NC_018256.1:794274-799152 GCF_000227135.1 Leishmania donovani | reverse complement strand
CTGACCTGTGTCTGGACGAATGAGCAGGCTGCTCAGGCGAAGAGAGTGCAGTGGGCGTTGCGGTGTGCGTGGGAGAGCGCTCTCGACTCCTCTCACTCGTTGTCTTGTGCTATCGTGCGGCCCTCTCTTGTACACGCGCGTCGGCGTCTCTGCAACGCAGCGTCTCTGTGGGCTCTTTTGTTGTTGTGTGTTTGCCGCTGCTAGACCTCGTTGTAGGTTGCAGCATAGCTGACCTGCAGCTGCGTGTGTGTGTGTGTGTGTGTGTGGTTCGGGCGGACGTACCAGTGGTGCACCGGAAACAGCAGTAAGCACATGCGCACATCGGCTTCTTCCCCCCTTCTCACCGTCGCTTCCCTTCGCAGACGCCCAGCTGTTTAGAGTCTGTCATTATTCGGCCTTCGTGTCGGCGTGCCCGCACTGATGGGCACATACATAGAAGTTTCCCGGCAAGCCTGACCCGGTGTCGCTGTGTGCTCTGCGTCCATTACCTGAACGTATGTGCTTTCTCCTGTATCTGTGTGCGTGGGCGACAAGACTGTGACCGGCAGAGCGGCTGTTGACAAGGACAGTAGCTTCCGTGCCCTTCCGTACCTCCGGGACTTTGTGCTCCTCGTGTCCTTTTTTCCCAGAGTGCGAGGTAAGGGAGATACCTCACTCTGTGTATATGTCCATATAGGCGTACACGCAAACATGAGCCAGATCAGCGCTTACACACCTTCGATACGTCCCTCTCCCTCTAAGGGGCACGCATATAAAAGCAGAAGATTATAAATTCAAATCCTCTATTGAGGCTGTTTTCGGCCGTGCACGCGTGCCTCTTAAAACAAAAGGGAAAGTGTGCCCCTATCTCTCCTCCGCGTGCTGCACAGATCTCCGTGGTTACTCTCGTCGAGATACCAGCCCAGGCGACAAAGGGAGAAGAGGAAAAGAAACCGAAGCGGCTGCGCTATCAACTATGAGCTACCGTACACGGACACTGCCGGAGTTTGAGGAAATGTGCACGAATTTTGCATCTGTGATTCATCATCGTCCCCCCTCTACCCCCGCTCTAACCCCTATTTCTTTTTGTGTCTTGCAGCTTCTCTTGTGCTCCGCACAGGTACAAACACACGGACAGAACGCGCCGCAAGGGCAAGTCCAGCACATGTCTATTGCGGCATCGAAATCGACGAGAGCATGTTTTCCTTTCACTTTTTTTTGTGACGTTGGAACTGCGTGTCACCGCTCGCCGCTTCTTTCGGGCGATGCCGACCACTGCTACGCCACGTCGCGGTGTCGGACAGACTCCACTTTCTCCTGCCCACTAGCTCATCTTGACGTGCGCCACGCCAGGTATATCAGCGCTGGTACCTTACGCCTCCGCCGATGCTGCCATAACCCGCTGCTGCCGCTGACTCATATGATGCGGTGGTGGGGCCGCTCCTCATCACCTTTGGTTTTTTTTCTTTCACGCGAAAGGCAGGCAGGCAGACGCTGCGCGTGACAACTCAGAGTGTGCACTGCATTCCGCAAGGCCCCACCCCCTTCTCGCATGCGGAAAGAAAGAAAAAAGGCAAGAAAAAAAAGAGACTTGCGTTGCACGCACGATACGCAAACTCTCTTGCGGGGCGCACAGACACCGACGCGCGCAACCGGTGTTCCTGCGCACATTGCTTGCGGGGCGAAGGCCCTTATCCAAGGTGGAGATACGGGTAACGAAAGCCGAAGCCTCTTTTTCACCGAAGATGGGTGACGCTTACGACTTCTCATCAACCTTAGAAGGGTCTTTGTGGTGGTCTTTCACCGTGAACAAGTCGCACCATGTGGTGGGCTCCGTATCCCACTGGTGTCTACATTTTCGGCGCCCCCCACCACGCCGCCGTGATCGATGGACTCTCTGTCCTTGGACGGCTCCTCCGTTCGTTTTTCTTCTCCCCCTCCTTCTTTCCCTCTTGCGGCGCATTCATTCTGCTGCGCTCTCATGGCGCACTCCATCGTCATCTCCCGCTTTCCTCGCCCCCACCCCCACGTGTTGATATGCTTTTGCGATGTTCTCTCTCTGTGACATGCGCCGCCGCACGTTGTCCCACACACACACACACACATTCCCTCCTGCGTGCACATGCGCTGCCACTGCATCCTGCATGCGTTCTGCAACCATCGTCAAACGATGACCACCACACACTATTGGGGTTGCGCAAGAAACGAGAAAAAAGGAAAGGAGGCCATCTATGGCTCCTCCATGGACGCAGGAGCCCTCAACGCCATGCTGCCTGCGTGCTTATTGTTGCTCTTCACTTTCTGGTCGTGCAGCGGTGCGCGCCTGCTCGCGTTAGATTGAGTGCATGCCCTGTTCCTGCACCACTACTTTACTATCTGCGTTCCTCTCTGTGCCTTTTGTCGCCCTCCCTACTTTCCTGCCTTTTCTCTCGACACACCACCTCACTTGCATTCGCGTCGCTGTTTGCCTGTTCGAACAACAAACGTGGAGAAGTGCGAGGAACAGCTCACACATGCGCCTCAGCTCCGTACGAACAGAAAGAAAATAATAAGTAAAACAAAACTCCCCATATATAGCCACGGACGCCCCAGCCGCCATACATCGAAGGGAACACACTCCCCTGTGCACACCTGCACAGGTCTCGCTTCCTATTTCTCTCTTTCGCGTGTGCATTTATCTCTGAGTTTTTGCGTTTGTGTGTGTGTCTGTCTTGGTGCACATCAGCGACCGTCCTTATCTTTGGGCCTCTCCCTGTCCTCCAAATAGATTGAGATCTATACAGGAAAGCAAAACAGAAGACGAGGGGGACGCACGCTGGCGTTGCGCCAGCACCGCTTCTTCCTCCTCCACGTTTGCCTGCTTAGTTTTCACCGCCGCCCCCGCTCCCTCCCCTGTACCCATCCTCACTATCTGCCCTCTCTTGGCTCATTCTCTTGCTTGCTTCTTTTTTCAATCTTCGTTTTGCGTGTTTGTACGTTGTGCGCTGCCTTCTGAGCGGTGTTGGTGACAGCGAGGATTTGCCCTTCTCCGGTTTGTTTCGCACCTCTCTGCTCCTTGCACTCTCTTTCTTGGAGGGCGGGCATCACCCAGTTCTCCTCGCCGCGCCACTGTCTGACTGCTGCCGTTTGTCTTTGCTGCTGTTGTGCGTGGACACGTGCGCATCAAGTTTGTGTGTGTGCAGGTGAGGCGGCGCCGGGCTGGTGACTTGATTCATTCACGTCTCTTTCTAAAAAGCGTGTGACTTCGCAATGGCCACGCTCACCGAGGACGAAATCGCGCCATCTGCCATTGCGGCTGAGCGGGAGAGACTGCAAGAAGCGACGCAGCACGTCGCACAGCTTGAGAGGCGACTGGATGCTCTACAGAGAGAGTTGGAGGCAGCTCGCACCCGGCGGGAGCAGCTGCTTTTGAGTGTGCAATGGCGAGAACTCATGGCAGCCGTGAATGCTGATGAGGAAGTGTACGCCGTGGCGGAGCGGATGATGGACGCCTTCGCTGCGTTTCGTGAGTCCCTCGTGGAGCCGGAGAACTACCTACGAGAGCAGAGAGAAGAGGCGCTGAACGAGGATGACATCGTGCCATACAGCGACACGGACGACTACGCCGACTTTAGCGGAGTGGAGACAGTGGTGGAGGAGCTGCTGGCCGCCGTCAAGGAACAGCTAGAGTCGCACGCGGCGGCGCCGCCGTCGTCGTTCCGGCAGAGCAAACACAGCTCGTTGGGTGGTTCATTTGCGTCAGATGAAAAGCCCAATCACCCTGCTGGCGAGTCGGTGGAGGCGCACAAAGTGAACGCTGATGCACGGCGTCAAGCACTTCTGAAGCTGCTCGTTATAACAGTACTGATGGGCAGAGTGGAGCAGTACTGCCGGTTCAAGTCCATCTCCGACGCCAGCAACGTGCCGCAGTCAGACGCAGAGGAGATGCGGGACGGCGTGGCTTCAGTTTGGCAGTGGCTCTTCCACGAGCAGCCAGGGGTGCTGACGGCAGAAGAGGGCGCAGAGTGGAAGCACATTGCAGGCTCCTTTCTTGGGGATAGCTACACCGTGGCACCGTAGGCCACCAGACGTGCACGGCGAAGACTGAAAAGATGTCGATCAGCAAGAAGTGCTGACAGACGGTACCAATGTGCTATCACCTCCCTTACGTTTTCTGATCATCTGGAAGGCACCTTCTACGCTTACTTGTTCGAGGCGCACACGTCAACGCCAGTATCGGTCCTCGATAGGCCTCGGCTCGATGCCACAACCCCCTCCCCACATGTACAATGCACTGCGCACATGTGGCCCTCCCAACACTTTCTCGAAGCCTCGCCCATCTCTCACTGTTTTGGGGTCGAAAGATTCTGAGATGAGGCAGTCTCTGTGTACAGGTATGCGCGTGTAAGTGCTTTCGTATTGTTCTTTCCTTATTAAAGAGCAGCTCCCCTCACGCACGCACAAGTGCTCCTTTCGCCGTTGTCTCTTTTTGCTGTAGATGCAGACGCGCCTTCACAATGCATTTCTTATTCTTTTTTTTTTTGCTTCTCCACTCTTCTCGAAGCATATCTTTATGCGCAGGCGCTGTCATGGAGAGCCGGCATGGCGTATCACGCCCACGCAAAGCATCGAGAGGTCAGCCGCGCACGCGTGATGGACGAGAAAGGCGCGAGGAGCTCCACACCAATGAGCGCCACAGCGCATACGCGCGCAACATGCGGCGTCTCGGCCGTCCAACGGGGCGGGCTGATGGGGCGCAGGTGCTGGAAGCGCGGCGAGAGCACCCCCGAACGGCACGATCGAGCCCCTCCGACTGCCATGCGGAGAGTCACCGCACCATATTATGGGATGCCGCTGCTGCAAGCGACTGGAGGGGGGAGGCATGACGTGGAGGTGGCAGGGTGCAGGGTCTCGGAGGGC
>NC_018256.1:788777-794247 GCF_000227135.1 Leishmania donovani | reverse complement strand
TGCGGCGCACACCTCGACCACCCCTTATCGCCCGCACGACGGACGCCACCGCCTCCGCCCTCGAGCAGGACGCTGGGCGCGGCCCGCCTGGATCAGGGCGTGCCGTCCAGCCGAGTCTCCGTGTGGGCCGATTGGACGGCGGGCCGGCTTGTCCTAGTCGACAAGGATTCCGCCGCACCCCTGCGAGGGTAGGTGAGCTGTGGTTGTGTGCGTCGATCGGCTGACCTGTGTCTGGACGAATGAGCAGGCTGGAGAAAAAAGGGGTAAAGAACCTCGGAGCTGACGTGGGGCGTGTGCTTGTGTGCCAGTTTTCCTGTCCCTCATGCCCAGTGGCCGTCGTGGAAAAGCGTCGCTCAACAAGCCATGTCAGAGGCGAGCGTGAAATGAGGCTGGAGACAGCTAGCCGCTGTTTTCTTCCTTGCGCGAAAAGTTGAAGTGAAGCGGAAGACTTACTTGCTCTGTGCGGGCTGCTTCGTGCGTCAGCGCCGTGCTCTCTTGCGGCGCTTGCCTCCCCCTCTGCCCCCCCCCAAAGTAGTATATCCATGCATCTGTACCCTGGGTATGTTGTATCTCATGCACGCTTCATCGCCGCTGCGACTCTCTTCGCTTCTACGGTTCCGCGTGCCTCTTCTTTTCATACGCCGTGTGGTGCTTGGACCGCGACGGGGAGGATTCACACATAAAAATCCAAGGAAGTGAACAAAGGAAGGCAGACACTCGCCAGGTGCGGATCGCTCTGCGGCAAGGAAACTACGGACGTGGGCGAAGAATCGCACATCGTTGAAAAACGAAACCCCCAAAACCAAGACGAGTGAGGCCTCGTGAAGCGGCATTCAAGCTCTCTCCCACTATCCGAGCACACACACACACACACACACGCACAAACTTTATAGGCCCCCGTCTCTGTGCCTTGGCCACCTTCTCCCTCTCTAGTCGTAGATCTACACCAACCACTGCTTCTTCGCTTTACCCCCTTTCTCTCTCTTCGAGCGGGCCGTCCTCGTTACTTTTTAGTGCCCAGAGCACAGCGACCAAAGTGACCGGGAGAGCACCAACAGTCGACGGTTTATACGCATTTAAGCAGACCCACCGACATAGCTCAGCAGTGTCACATGCACAGCTGCTAACGCGACGCACGAGCGGCGGCATTCGATTGTGCATTCAAAGCCGTTTCTGTGTCTGCTCTCTTCCTCCCCCACGTTATTATTGGCTGCGTCCTGCCGCCATCCGTGCGCTGCGCCCCGCAATCGCTGCGGCACTCGTGTGCCTCACCCTTCGCTCCCCCTCGCCTTCACCTAACGCTGGGCAGCGTTTCTTAGGAAGCTAGCAGTGCTTGGTGGTTGTGGTGGTGTGCGTGCGTGCGTGTATTGCTCTCCACCTCTTTCCGTTCTACCTTTTTTCTTTTTCGTTTGTGAGGGTGAGGTGTGGGCTTTGCAGGCGCCTCCTTTCTTTGCGTCTCTTCTCTTGCGTGCTCGCCCTAATCTTCTTCCCTGTGCCTGATTGTGGCCACTCCTCGTTTTTTTTTTGTTGAGTCGTTGTGAGACCGTAGGTTAGTCGCTGCATCGTACATGTGCATCTTGCGCCGTGGTCTCTGGCGGACGTTTTCGGTTTAAACGGTAATAGGGTGACCGTGGCTACGTGCCCTTGTTGTCGTTTGGCTTCTTTTCGGTCTGGTTTTGTATGAGTGTGCGTGTGTCACCTCTCCTCTTTCTTTTTTGCGACGCGCACTCACACACACACACCTGCAGCACTACGTCTTCCCTCTTGACTCTTCCTCATTCCCTCTCCTTCCATCTCTTCTTTACTCACGTCTTTTCATCTCCGTATTACACCCCCTCGCCTCTCCTGACCTTCTCGCCGACGCCGGCCAATCGTTGTTCTCTCTATCTTTTTTTTGTTCGCGTTACTGTGGCGGCTCACTGCTTTGCCTCCTCCTCACTGCTGTTTGCTCGCTTCTTCTCTTAGGTCTCTCTCCTTCCTCTCTCCCCAACACACAGACACACCTTTCTCTCTTTTCACATCCCTTCGCTGCTTTGGCGTGTTGCCGTTGTCGTTTTGTTGCACACTCGCTCTTCCCCTTCCCACCCCCAAAACGTATTTGCCACTCCACGCCGTCTTGCAGCCGTGTGCTTTTCCCTTTGTAAACCTTTCTCTTCGCGCCTCCTCTCGCTCTCTCCCGTGCCTTTGTGTGTGTGCGTGTGCGCCGTGCTTGACTGCTCACTGCGCTCACTACACACCGCCCCTCACGCCAGCACCCACCCCCCGCACGTTCATTTTTGTCACCCTGCGTTTTCTGCGTCTGTTATTCAGGGGCTGGGGGGATTCGGCGATAAAAGCGAACGTATGCGCATGCACATTCACGCAGGCGCTCAGGGTATCCAGATCGATTTAATTTTCTACGGATTGGATATCAGGAAGGACGTGGCATGTACACTGGCGCCTTTAGCATGTTTGCCGCGTGGGCCGCTGTTGGGGCACACCGCGGAAACTGGCGAACACGCGTGGCGAACTCGTGGGTAGCTGCGCCGTCTAATGACCTACGCACACCGTCGTCCGTGTGCCTGATCTCTTATCCCCAGGCAGAACGTACCACAAGCACTGATATAGGCCGACGAGGTGGCGCTGTGCTTGGTGCCACCGCGCCAGATATCGAAGGGCCGCGATACCGACAACGGAGCCTCTCAGTGCAAAGGCTTCTGTCGCCCACCGAGGCGCCGTCTCCGCTGAGAGTGAAGACGACACTCACGGAACAGCGCATGACTGCAGTAGCATCGTCGGTGGCAGCGACCGCCGCGGCCGCGTCGCTCGCGACTCGTATGCGCGTTTGCGCGGCCTTGGACGCGGCAGCTAAATCCGACGAGACGCCTGCTGACACAGGCTCGGCTCCATCCTTCGATTGCGCTTCACAGCACACAAAAGACGGTGCTCCTGCCGCTGCGTCACCCGATGACAGCGCTGCGTTCACTGAGATGGCCGGGCAAAAACAAAGTTCACCTGCCGCTGACCACACATGCGACAGCCCCCCCTTGCCGCCATCAGGCACTGAGCCACTGGCTGCCACGCCACCAGCGCCGGTCTTCTCCTTCCACGGCAATCCGCAAGAGTTGCAGGACCGCCTTCGGGGTGCCAAAGCCTTGGTGTTTTTCTACAAGGCATCATGCGCCCCATGCGCCGTGATTCGGTCAAAGCTGCTTCACGCGGTGGCGGGAGCTGGTGGCGGTGGCAGCGGTGCCACAGCCGCTCCACCGACCTCCGCGGAGCACGCTACAGAGGCTGCAGGGGTCGATGGCTTGCCATCGCCTTTGCTTGATTACCTGCAGCAAAACCAGCGCGAACCAGACAGCCCTACAGGTGTGTCAGCTGCCGCGCCAATCGCCGCTTACGCAGAGGCCAAGGATGCGAAGGCTGCTGGAGCGACCACTGCCTCCCTTCCTGCCACAACCATGACGCTAGAAGATCAAAAATCCTGCGACGTTGCCTGCCGCTTCCTCGGGGACGCGACCAAGTCGTTCGCGCACTCTGTAATCCTAATCACGGTGGACACGAACGCGAATGCGGAGGTGACTGCCTTGCACGACATCCGCAGTCTCCCAACATTCATGGCGTACCGCAACGGCTGTATTGTAGGCCGCTTTGAAGGTTCTCAGGAAGACGAGATCAATAAGCTGGTGGACCTCCTCGCAGAGAACTCGACGGAGAGAAGTCCCACCACCGACAACAGGACGCCCTCCCCGCTGCCGCAACAAGAGGGCGCAACCTCGAAACGTGTGTCAGGCGACTAACATGGGGGTCACCTATGACTCCGTTTCTCTTTTGAATCTCCTTTTTTCAAAAGACGCGCCAGCCAGCGAAGGAACGCACAAGACACGACCGAAGAGTGCGATGAAATGGGAGCAACGAAGCATACGCTAGCCATGGCGCGCCTTACTCAGGTTTTTCTCGACATATATATATATATATATATTGTTTCTTTGATGGCGGCTCAAGCTCGTGCCTGTCCTTGTAGTTTTTTTTTTGCTCCCCGATCGGGTGTGTCTGCGAGTGTGTGCTACTAGGCGTGTGCCGTCTTGTGCTTTTCCGTGAACCTTGACTGTGCAGGACCGTCTTTGTGTCTCCTCCGCGCACTCGATCTTTCTGCTGTTCAGTGAGGGGTGGCGTGCCGGCTGCGGTGGCGCACGCGCCGCCGAGCACTCTCGCTCGCGCTCTCTGCCAGAGGATTCCCCACAAAAGCTTCAAAGCCACGCTCTGGCGGAGGGCGAAAAACGCCGAGCAGGAGAGAGACTGAAGGTACAGAGAAGCGTGTCTCAGTCTACGGCTGTGCTGAACAACAATGCCGACGCACACCGCCCCAGACGCGCCCAAGACACGGAGCCGAAACAGCAGGCGGCAGGGCACACAACTCTGCTGTACTCGCAACGCCTCGGCTGCCCTTTTCGACAGGGAACATCCACAAAAAAAATGCAACAGGTGACAAACACCGCCGGCCGCCTAATCGGAAGCTGCCGAACAGATGACCATACCCCAAAACGGCAGAGGCCGATGCACGCATAGCACCCCCCTCCCCTACTATCCCCTTTGCCACTCGCTGCCGTGGAGTGGCACATGTGTATGAGTGAACATGTCAGACGAAAGGGCAGCCCTTCTGATTCGCCATAGGAGGGGAAGGGAGAGGGAGGGGAAGCTTTTGTGTGCTCTGCCTCCAAGTGACCCTCATGCGGCTGATGATTATGGTTTACACACTAGGGGGGTGCGCCCCCTTCTTCCTCCCTCCCTCTTCATCACCCCACTCCTCTCTCCCATCTCGCATCTCCCAATCCTCGCCGCGTCTATTTTTTTTCTTCCTCTACCCGAGCGAGGCTTGACTTTGGTCACTTCGACTTGAAAAACAGGGACGAAGTTGACAACCTTGCAAACACCCACCATCCCACAGGCCCCGACGCCAACGGCGTAAACCTCACAGCCGGTTACCGGACTCCGTTGCCAGGATGACATCCCTTCAAAAGCGTGCTAAACGATGCGACACGCCACACCAAGAGCTACTTAGCAGCAGCCATCCCACACCGGAAGAGCACGGAAGCTGCGCTTGCGAGGCGACCGGAGACCATGCTCGCCCAGTTCCGCACCGGCACCTGTCGGTGCCGTGCATTACTGCAACGGCGGGCGGCTGGCAGTGGCGGCATGGGGTGCCGATGGTGTGCTGCCTACTGCTGCGCCGGTACTGTGGTGCCCCCATCCCCCGTCTGTGTTTGCTATGAGGGCGTCCGACCCGGTGCTGTGCCCGATATGCTACGCTTGATTCGCGGATCACTCGAGGAGGGTGGGCGAAGCACACGCTGTTTCACGCTATGGCCTTGCACGCAGTAATGTGGTTGCGCATGCCTCGCTCGCGCCGCGTGGGCTCCTCACCTGTCTGCTGTCTATGGCTGCCTCGTATGCCCTCTCAGGAGGACAGGCCGTGCGCTCTTTCTCT
>NC_018256.1:736263-788060 GCF_000227135.1 Leishmania donovani | reverse complement strand
GCCTCCGCCC
Source organism: Leishmania donovani (assembly GCF_000227135.1). Taxonomy (NCBI): domain Eukaryota; phylum Euglenozoa; class Kinetoplastea; order Trypanosomatida; family Trypanosomatidae; genus Leishmania; species Leishmania donovani. Next base: position 788,050 of record NC_018256.1, on the reverse strand, counting down.
TCGAGCAGGACGCTGGGCGCGGCCCGCCTGGATCAGGGCGTGCCGTCCAGCCGAGTCTCCGTGTGGGCCGATTGGACGGCGGGCCGGCTTGTCCTAGTCGACAAGGATTCCGCCGCACCCCTGCGAGGGTAGGTGAGCTGTGGTTGTGTGCGTCGATCGGCTGACCTGTGTCTGGACGAATGAGCAGGCTGCTCAGGCGAAGAGAGTGCAGTGGGCGTTGCGGTGTGCGTGGGAGAGCGCTCTCGACTCCTCTCACTCGTTGTCTTGTGCTATCGTGCGGCCCTCTCTTGCACACGCGCGTCGGCGTCTCTGCAACGCAGCATCTCTGTGGGCTCTTTTGTTGTGTGTTCGCCGCTGCTGTGACTTCATCGGGGTATTGCTCTGTTGTGGCGCCTGCTCTTGTGCTTCTAGGTGTTTCCCTCTCTATTTCGTTCTCCTTGTTGTGGTGCTCGCTTTTGGCGCGGCTCTGTAGCTCGATTTTGGGCGAGGGAAGCGAATTCAATAGAAGAGGAAAGGACGCGAGAGGAAGAGGCGGGCCCCACAATGTTGAGGGGACGTTGACGGAGTCACGGTGCACGCGCCGTGAACTGTACATCGCTGCGCACAGAGCCTTTAGGCGAATCGACCGGCTCTCATGAGCATTGGTCGGATTGATTGGTATCACGTGCCGCGAGTGCCTCGCTGTACTCTGTTTATGCCGCGTCTCCTGGCAGTGCGATGGCTATATATGCTGGTGTCGCCGGATGCCTTCAGGCGTGTGTGCGATTACGACCTGAAGCGAGAGAAGCAGTTCAGGAAAGGCGCTGTAGAGGGGCTACGCACGGCATGCAGCCGCGCTGTCTTACAAAGTTGCAAGTGACCGTTCTCGCTCGAATCATCAGTGGTGGTCTTGCGCTCTCTGCTATCGTCTTGTCTGCGGCTACTGCCTTAGCGGGCACCTTCACCGGTGGCTGCGAAAGAAAGGAAGGACATCGAAGAGGTGACGGCGTGGGCGGGCGCAGCCGGTGTTCTCGTGTTCACTCTTTGCCTACGATGGCTGACGTAACGGGCGCATGGATGGCGGCTCATCATCATTTCTCTCCCTCTCTCTGTGTCTTGCATGCTTTGGCACTTGTCTTTGCAGGTTGCCGAGGGCGGCGCTGCATCAGCAAAAGGATCCGCAGCAGTGGCACAACAGTGGCGAAGGGGAGAGCGGGAACCACGAAAAAAAAAACGGCAACGGGAGGGAGCACGATATTCATGCCCGCACCTCGGCTACAAGGGCGCAGCGTGATGCTCGCATTCGTCGTTCTGTAGCATGTGTGTCGGGAAGTAGCTGCTTGCCCATAGTACGTTCGCGCATGCGCTTTTTCTATGTTGAAGGATACATGCGCAGCACTGCGCGCCGCGTTGGGGGAAAGTGAAGAGAGTGAAGGGAGAGGAGCAGCGACGCTTCCCTCGCACCCCTCTACTCTCCGCAAGTCTTGCCTCGCCGTCTCTCTTTCCGCGACGAGCACCACACCCCCACCCCCGCTGATCTCGTAGTGAGTAGTCGCTTCACAAGCTCATAACTCTCACGGCTCTCTCTATCTCTTTCTCCCTCGCATTCACTCTCTCTGAGCACCGGCCCATTCTCCTCGCAGCCTCACACAGTGAACAGCTCGCACTTGCACGCTCGCTCTCTCCCCCCCCCCACTCGCACATAGCGTAACCGCTTCGTGTGCTTCGCTGGTAACGCTTGTGTTTGTTGTGCGTAGATACCCCACTCCTCAACGACACATACACACGCACGCACACACACACATATATATATATATGCCCACACGCACAAATACGGATCAAGCTTACGTGCTGCGGCTGCTGCTCTTGCTTTGCTTTGGCGTTCTTCATTCCTAGTCTTGCCGCTTAAAGTCGTCGTGCACACGTTCGTGGGTGTACGCGTTTCACGTGTGCTTGATTGATCCCTCCCCCGTTTTTTTCTTTGTTTTTATTTTGCTGCTCCCCCTCCTCCGTCCCCTCGTTGTGGCTTTGCTGCTTTCCTTCGAGTCCTTTGCTGGCGCCGATCACCCGCTCCATCTCCACTCTCCCGCTGGCTACGAGGACGTCCTTCTCTCTTGTTTCACCGCTTTGCTCCCTCTTGCCTTGCCCCCCCCCCTCCCCCCTCTCTCTCTCTCTCTCCACAGCACCGAACACCATACACATACACGTAGGCACGTATGTCCTTGGCGACGACGGAAAGGACGCCTGCGACGGTGGGGAAGTTGTCTCCGTCTTCAGGGATATTCAGCATTCCTGATAACATCAGCCCCGTGACGGCGGAGGAGGCGCCGAAGAGCCGCGACATCCTTCTCAACGATGCGTCCTTATCGGAGCTGTCGCGGCAGACCGTGCTGCAGTCCGAGCCGGTGGTGCTTCGTTTGTGCCACGTGGGCAAGAGCTACCCTATCGTCGGCTCTGATGAGCGTGTTGTGGCGCTCAAGGATATTACGCTGGCTGAGCCAGAGCACTCGAGCGCGGCAGCGACGACACAGAAAGCCTCCAACACGAACTGCCTTCAACGCGGCAACCTACCTCCGCCGTTTGCGCCCGTGCGACGCGGCGAGTTTGTCATGATCCGTGGACCCAGCGGTGGTGGCAAGACAACGCTGCTAAACATCATTGGCAGCATCGACTCCTGCACCGAGGGTACAGTCGAGCTAAACGGGAGGATCATCGACAAGGACACCAAGGAGAGCGTTTTGGCAGACATCCGCCTGAAAAATCTCGGCTTCGTGTTCCAGACGTTTAACTTGATCGCTACCATGACCGCCGCTGAGAACGTGGAGCTGCCTATGACGCTACTGGGCAAGATGTCAGCGAAGGCAATGCGGCTGCGGTCTCGCCAGCTGCTCACGCTAGTCGGACTGCGTAACCGCATCAACCACCTCCCCTCCGAGCTCAGTGGTGGCGAGCAGCAGCGTGTGACAATTGCGCGAAGCTTGGCGAACAATCCGTCTATCCTCCTGCTTGACGAGCCGACAGGCGACCTGGACACGGCGAACACGATCGAAGTGATGGATCTCCTCATGCGCATCAACCGCCGCACCAAGACGACGTGCATCATGGTCACACATAATCCTGACATCGAGTGCTACGCCGACCGCATCCTTTACGTGAGCGACGGCCGCTTTGCGAGGGAGGTTTTCAATACGCTGCCTACGTGCCTCAACCTGGAGAACTACACCGAGTACCTGGCCGCCAAAGAGAGGGCGATCACCGGCTTCGCCGAGGTCGGGGCTGTCGAGGATGACAGCGAGCCAAGGGCCACTGCGGCGATGGCAGGAGACATCGACAACAAGGGTGGTGAGATCCAAAAGCCGAACTCCAGCCGTGTGCTAGAGTCTCTTACCGAGGGGCAGTCAGCGTGCTCCATTGTGCCGCCTGCCGCGTCGCGCTCCGCAGTTGTGCACCCTCTCTACCCTCCGGCCGCTGCCACGGCACCGAGCCTCAGCGGCGTCACCCAGACTTTCCCACACACCACGCATCACAGCAGCGTCTCCGTTCCCCCTGCGTTCGTTTCTTCAGCGCTGGTGCAGCGCGAGGAGAGAGAGGTCCCCAATGGGCTGTAGCCTTCAAGCGCCACCAGCGCGTCTGGTCACGGCTGCGTATGTGCTTGGAACGTAAGCGTGTGTTCGCGTGCACCACAGGCACGCCGCATGAAGCCCTGTCGTCGACGGACGTGTGACATCACTTTTTTCTTGTCGACTACCGGCATCCCCATGGACAGGGCCATCTGGCTTGTGTGCCGCCGGCATCTTTTTCTTTCTCCCTTCTGCTGTTTTCATTTTCGTTTTCCTTTTCCATTTGCAGGATCTGCTTCTCCAGCTCTCAACGTGTATTTTTCATGTTTCTCTCTCTCTTGCTGCCGTTGCCCTCTGAGTTGCAGAGGTTCATTCCGATGATAATAGTGGCTCCTGCCGTGCTGCGCGCGCTTCTCCGGTGTCTGGGATAGCTTGCTTCCGTTTTTTTTTTCGGCACTTCTATTTTCTCGAAGCCTACTTTGTGACAAGTGATGAGACACCTATAGAGGCGGTGGGAGGTGAGAGGCCTCGATGCATCCTCTGGCTTTGTGCTGCTCTCTCTCCTTGTTCTGCGTGTTCATTCCCTCTCCAGCACCCACTCTCTCTGTGACCTGCACATATGCGCAGCTCATCTCGTGCCCTCCCCCCCCCTCCCCCTAGGTGGCATGCGGAAGGCGAAGACCACGCCGTTTTGTAGAGGTGAATCCAGGGGTGCCATGCATACCGTTGTGCGGCTGGGTATGGAAACGGGGGCTGTAAGGGAGAGGCACGCTGCTAGGCATGCCGAGCACATAATACCCATGCATCTGCGCCCTGGCACATACGCCTCTCTTGAGTGCGCTATCTTCTGCGGGGGTGACTCTTTCTAGCATGTGCAACGCGAGTTACCCTGATGACCGGAGGTCACCTCGGTGAGTGGTATCTCAGGGTCCGGTACGCTTCCTCTGTCTGTGGGGAAGCTAAGCAAGCCCCCTCTCCTCCCACCCCTATCCCTGCTAATGCCGAATGAATTCTAGTGGTGACAGGGTCAAGCACCTACGACCTATGGAGGTTCGAGAAATGCATCGCCACTGATGCTGGCGGTCATTCCCTGGACAGCGCTGCCTTGGATCGACCTGCAACACTGAACACGTGTGCACTGCCCATATGCTGGTCACAGGGTCAGCGTGACTTGAACGCATCCCACACCCGTGCCCTCACTGCCTGCCGGTGGGTGGGCCTGAGCGCCACAGCGAGGGGGATGCATCAGGTGGCGACCGGCATCACGGGGGAGCGACCGTGAAGCGAGCTGCGAGGCGGGTGGTGGGTAAAGTTTTGAGGAAGCGACTGCGCTGAAATGAATGGCTCGGCGCATTTCTCTAGCGCGTGTCTCACACTGCTTTGTACCACGCGATGGGGCGTGCGGCATGCCTGGGGGAGGGGGTGGAGTGGAGAGTGGTAACTTATGTTGTACAGCGGCGAGCAGACACGTTGAAGAAAAACGTGCTCCTTCCTCCTCTACATGAGCGTGCTTTATTCCTGTTTTGTTGCTCCCTTTGCGCATCGTGCAAGTAGTGAACATCATCTCCCGCTCTCTGACCCTCACCCCCTCCCCCTGTTCACCGCCTCTTTTACCGCATGTGGCGGCCGTTAGGTAAACAGTTGCGTGTGTGGTACCCATGTTTCACGCCACTCGTTTTCTTGCTCTGCCACTCTCTCTCCAGCTTCCCTGACGTTCTCTCTCTCTCTGGTTCTGACTGTCGGTCCGGGTGTTTATTAGCCTTCGTCTTCTGTTGGGCTCTGCCTGCCTGTGATGCTCGGGTGCACTTGTGTTGAGGAGTCTCTCTCGCTTGCCCCTTTCTCTTCCCCGAGCTGAGCAGCACACAGATCAAAAAAACAAGAAGGTGGAGCGGGTCATATGGGTGACGTACCCGACGAGGCTCGTCATCTTCGCCAAGTCGCCGTGTTTGGACTGGCGGCTGAAGAGAAGTTGCGCATACGTGAGTGGCGTATTCTCCGTTACGCATATCAGCTCATCGCTTTGTGCCGTGATTCGCCAAGTGCTTCGCCTACTACTCCCCCCTCCTCTCCTTTGCTGCTCCGCAAATGCGTCCGTGTACGGGCACCGGCGCACCTCTGAGGTGCGGTCTTCGTTGTGTCGGCATGTCGAATTCTCCCTCCCCTCCGGCCTCCTTTTCCTCCTGTGCTCAACACACAGACTAGCAATCCTCGTGTTCTCCTCCCCTCCTCCGTCTCGACCTCTTCAACCTGCGGACGTTCCACGCTTTTGCTTGTGCACACATGCGCCCCATTTTATACGCGGCCGCCGCCATTCGAAAACCGTCGCCGTGCTCACACGTGGCCAAGCAACTTCAGTCGTTTTAAAGCACATTTAGGCACACGTGTTTCAAAGCAAGGGCGACGAGAGAGAGAGAGAGGAAGAGAGAAAACACGAGACAGGAACGAACGAAGGGGGGCGCCCAAAGGGGAGAGGCACGTACGCATCTGTGGACGCAACTTGATCCCGCTCACCTTTGTTTGCTTGCAGGAGAAGCACTTTCTTGTATCTCATCCTCCGCATCTCCCTGTTTTTGTGGTTCTTCTTCCCCCTTGCACATCTCTCTCTCTCTCCTTCTCCTCCTTCGCGGGAGACATCCGGTGCTCGGCAGCTCTCTTTGCTTCGCTTCCGATTGTGTGTCTGCGGCTTCCACGTGATCAAGTCATCCTTAATACGTGTGCGTGCGCGCGTGCGCACTGCACGCCCCCGTCCCTCCTGTCAATCTACCTAACCTTTCCTCCCCGCTCACCCACTCACACACGCGCGTAAAACGCGAAGTCTACACCGAATCTTACAGTCCCTATTTCTCTCTTTTTTTCCCATCTCTGTCCACTGTGTATCCACGAGCGGCGGCACACAGGCGCGTTGTGAAGAAAGAGAACTTGCACGCACACTTAGGCATACGTACACACAAACACATACGAGCGAACACGCCCACTTTCAGACGAGCTCAGCTGACCGTGGAGGCGGTCGTGCATTCTTTTCTGTTTTTTTTTTTTGTCAATCGTCGTTTGCTTGCGCGTCTTGTGCTCGTTTTCCAAAGAGCGCCGCGTTGCGGCGTCTCCTGCTCCTCTTCTCTTTTTCCGGTGTGGCGGCAGAAACGCTTGCTCTGTCGCCTTTCTTCACATTCTCGGGTACCCTACTCTCCCCTTCCACAACCACTCCCATTTACCGGTCTCCTGCTTTTGTTTTTCGCTCGAGATTGCACACCGCACGCTGATCAGGATTAGTGAGTGTGCGCGTGTCCGGTGCACGCATTTTTTTGACTGCGAGTTTTTATTTTGTGGAGAAAAGTCTTCTACATACCGATTGTGGGCTGCTGCTGCTGCTGCCGCTTCGCGAGGAGATTCCTTGCGTGTGTGCGTGTGTGCGTGTGTGCGTGTGTGTACTCGCAGATATCTTGTTGTCCTCTAATCCTTGCAAAGCGTTTTGTTGTGCTGCCCCTCAACTTTCTTGGCGTCTTCACATTTGGCTGCCTATCCTGCACCTATACACACCTCCGCCCCGCTCTTGTGGTTTACCCGTTAAAGCTCTTCGCGCAGTCACACAGGCGCATACACAACAAGGCACGCACTTCGCCGAGATGCAGGAGCTCCCTCGTCGAACGGCGAGGAAAACTCGGCGGGAGGCAACTGGGGAGCCTCTCACTACCGTGTCATCCACCTCGACGGCCACAAAAGATGAGGATGCACAAAGGAGTGGGCTGGCTGAGAATGACCTGTCAGGCGCGCTTCCGCAAACCTCTGCAGCTGCTGCCTCCCCCTCCCTTGGGTCGAGCCGCAACTCCACATCGGGGTCCCTTGTTGAGTGCTGGATCTGCTTCGACCCCACCAGCACCCCCTTGAACCCTATTGTCACCCACCGCTGCCGCTGCCGCGGCTCTGTCGGATATGTTCATCAAAAGTGCATCGATCGCTGGGTCATTCAGCAGCGCAACCGCGCTTGCCGCAGCTGCGGCGCGTCCTACCAGCTGGTGCACTCCGAATATCCCCCCGGTGCAAACCTTCCGCTGAGGCCGCACGAGCGCCGCGTGTTTTTGTTGAAGTTTTTGATTAAGCCGCTCCTCCTCGAATCCGCCGAGACGCTCTGCTGCGTCCTTCTGCGCTTTTTCGTCCTCCCGCTCCTGCTCGGGCTCGTCTACAGTTTTCATCGCTGGCCGCTGCTGTGGCGGCCCATGTCGACCTTTGCAGCATCACCGGAGCGGAACCTTAGCTACACCGCCTCAGTCGGTGTCCCCGGCAGCCAGGAGGTGCTGGAGAATGAGGACGGCACGTACACCTTGACGGAGTCCTTCTTGGCGTGGGCCGACGCAATTCTCTTTGGCCTCGTCCTGTGCACCGTGATGAACGCGGTGGCTGTGGGGTGGGAGAAGTGGAACCACTACTTCCGCGCTGCCCGGGAGCGACTCGCCCGCGAGACGGCAAGGCGAGCTGAGGAAGGAGGGTTGGCACGAGCGGCAGCGATGCCTCCGGTAGGCCCTCTCGACTTTCATGAGGAGAACGGCCCGGCAGAGGGAGTTGAGGAGCGGGCGGAGGCCACGGAGCAGGGGGTGAACAATGATTCTCCACAAGCGCAGCCGCCGCATCATGAGGAAGCGTCGCCAGAGGGTTTTATCGTCGAGGGGTGGAGACCGGAATGGGGACCTCTGCCGGCGGCGGAGCAGGAACTTCTGCCGCGCGAGGATGCGCCTGACGCGCGCCAACGTGGGGCGCGAGCAGAGGCGAGGGCAGTGGCAGGCGAGCAGCACTCGAGCAGCGACAGCGACAGCGGTAATGACGACTCAGAAAGCGGCAGCGACATGCCCTACCGACTTTCCTTCGTCGACGGGGTCTTTGACACGATCGACTGGGTGAAGTCGGGCGCCGGTGGCGGCGGCATGAAGCGGCTCCTCCCTTCGTCGATGCGGCAGCTCTGCTACGGTCTTGCACTGACGCTGCTGCTGCGCACGATCTGGGGCAGGGTAGTCGTAGCGCTTGCCTTTGCAGGCTTCATCGTGAGTTGGCGCTACCGCCACACGCGAAACGTCCTCACGACACAGAAGCGGCGCTTATACGAGGTTGCAGAGCGCGTGCCGCTGCTGTCGCAGGAGGCGGTGAAGACACTCTTTGGGGTGTACCTCGTGGATGCTTTTTTCTTTTACGGTGCGCTACCCGAGCTGGGAGGGATGATGCTGCACTACGCCGTCGCCCCGTACGTGGATATTGGCTTTGATCGCGGCTTCCTGGCCTTTTTTCACGGACTCACCGTGCTGAAAGTGACGCTCTACTGGGTGGTGGGCGCGGTGCTGGTGATGCTGCTCACCGCGATGGAGTTGACGGTTGTGGGCCCCTTGTTTGCCAACGGCGTCGATCTGTTCTTTGTGCGCAGCTTCGATGCCCGTTGGGACTCCGTTCTCGGGTACTGGCGCTGTGTCGTGACTCAGGTATTCGACTCCGACCCTCCCCGCATCGTTCGCGGCTTCCTCCGCGTGGCGGTGGTGGAGCTGTTGGTGCTGCTTGTCTTTGTGCGGGTGCCGTTTTGGGGAATGCTCGGGTGCCGTGACTTGTTGTGGGGTGATGGCACAGTTGCGCAGACAGGGCTTCCGCTGAAAATGTCTCTTTCACTGAGGGTGACGACCGGGTACGACATCAGCGCGGACGCCAGCCTTGACGAGTGGCGCCGCGCCGAGGTTCTGCGCGTTCTGGCGGAGCGGGTGCTGCTCCCCTTTGGTGCCATGTACGCAGCCCGAGCACGAGAGCAACTGAGGCCAATGCTTGGTTCAATCCCTCTCGACACCATCGCCCCCCTCGAGCTGACTGCCGCGAGCTCCACTTCCATGACACCCGCCGCGCGAGAGCTGTGGGAGCAGGTCTGGGGCAACATGTCAGATCGCTCGGTGTTCCTTTTTCACCTCATCGACCCCGAATCCGCCAAGAGGGTCGCAGCGGCGTCGGAGGGGTTTCGCCACACGCTGGAGCGCGTTCAGGAGCCGATAGAGTGGCTGCGCGTAGCAACATCCGAGGATGGCGTGTGCAACACGGTGATGGTCTTGTCCTCCTCAGCAGAGTGGTTAGGGACGCTGCAGCGGCAGCCGCCAGTCGCAGATTTGGAGGCCATTGTGGCGCCGCCATTCACGGTTTCAGAGCAGCAGAGCACCTCGACCGCGCGTGCGCATCAGATGGTGCTCAACGCGTGGAGAAACACGTACCAGGATGCCATGAGCCGCATTGCCAGTGTCCTGCACCCCGAGGTGGTGCCGACGCCGCGGTCGTTGTACCCAGAGCACGACACGGTGCAGGAAGAGCCTCACACCGTGAGCGCGATCAAGTGTTACATGGCCGCACTGCACTTGTCGTACCCTTACATGGGCATGGGCCGCTGGCGCGCCCTCGCGTATGAGTGGTGGTCACTGCTGCTGCTGCGCAACACATTCGCGAACTACGTCGTCGACGTCCTCAAGTACGTGGCAGCGATATCAACGGTCCTCTCCTGCTTCGCCGTGTACCCCCTGCAGCGAGCGCAGCTACGCATTCTCTTTCCGGTGGTTCGCTGGATTGGTCAGAGTGTCGTGCACATGGAGGACTACCTGTTTGACCCAGAGCAGCTTCGCGCGGTGGAGGGATTTGTGGAGCAGGAGGGCGAGGACGAACTTGTTCTGCCTCCGATGGTCGAACCGCTGGGGTTCGACCGGCGCGAGGAGTATGTGGAAGAGGCGGCTATCCCGTCCTACCTCCTGCTGCGGCGTGTGGTGGTGGCTGTTCTCTTCCTCGTCGTCGCGTCCGTCATGGTTTGGATCGTTCCCGTACTGTGCGGCACTCTCCTCTTGTGCATCACGAGGAATGCGCTACCGGTTCTTGTGGGGGCGGCCTCCTTGAGCTTCTTCTGCTGGAACCCCACATTGTTCGCCCGCTCCGTCATCTTCGGCACAGCACTCACCATCGCCATTGTGTTCGTCGTGCCGATCGTCGGCATCATCTACATCGGACCTTTTGCGCAGCTGTTCTGGAGCAGCTACCCCACCCTGGTGGAGGAGACATTTGAGCGCCAGTACGACGTGCACCAGATGGTTGGCCCTTACACGGGCTCCGCCACAGGCGGCGATGGCAGCGCGGACGGCGACTCCGATGACGACTGGGAAAGCGTCGACTCCCGCGACGTGGTCCAAGGAAATGCCGAGGCCCTGCACCAGGATAGAGGGGCAGAGCCAGACGTCGGGGACGGGCCGCACGGCGACGTGCAAGCCGTAGCGGCTCACTAGAACTTCCTCCCTCTCTCATGCACATAAAGGCGTGCACCGTCATCGCGTCTCTGTGCGTGTGTGCTGTCCCTCTGTCTTGTAGTATGCAAACTTACATACGGACGCATATGGTCCCCGTTTTCTTCCCTTGCTTCACGTGTTGAACACGAACACATAGGGCAACCAACTAACGAACCACGAAAAAAGCAAGGCGAGCGTGATCGAGGAAAGCTACGCACATTGGTGGATGATGATGGTGGTCGTGGTGTATGCACGTGCGTGGGTGTGCCTCTTGTTCGCGCTACGGGCGTCCGCTTCTTTTGGCTGCTTTCCCTTCTTTCTCTCCTGGCGCAACTTTTCTCTGCCTGTTGCTCGTGATCTTGCACTGGCGCACCCTTTGAAGTCTTCCTCTTGTTTCTGACCAACTCGCTGTAGGGAGAGTGCACGCGTGTCTTGTTGCTCCACTTCTCTCTACCCCCCCCTTCTTGTGCTGAAGGCGCCGCTGAGCCCAGGAAGGTGATGGTAACATCCGGCAGGAGAGGAGAAGTAATGGCGAGAGAGCCTCGAGAGCAAGCTTCCTCGGTAAAACGTATACGTCGCGCTGGGACAGTGGAGGTACCCATTCACCCTCCCACACACACATATATACTTGGACACCAGACATGAGAGCACCTCTACGCATTTGCCTCTCTACTTTTTCTCAGACATACAAAAAAAAAGACAAGATAGCAGGGAAGAACACAGCAAAAGCAATCATGACACTTCTTCCTCGTGCGTCGAGTTAGCATGCCCTGTGATGGAATGTGCACATGTGCGACGCCAATGGCGAGGGCAGAAAGGGCGGAGGTCGTCTTTCTATCTCGGTGTGTGTGTGTGTGTGTGTGAAGACTCGGTCAGCTTGTCGCCCTGCAGCTCCAATCGCTTATGCGTATGCGCTTGACACGGTCTCTGACTCTGTATTCCTATGTTTCTTTCATCTGCTTTCTGCTACACCTCCTTGCGGCCCCGCCCCTGCGCTTTTGCATGCTCCCACGCATGTGGTCGCCTCTACACGCTCAGTCATCACCTTCCACCCTCCACGCACCCTACCGGCACCTCCAGATAGGCGCTATGGTATTTTTATCGTTGCTGTGCGTCTTGCCCCTTCCCTTTTTTTCAGCGTTGTGCTCTCTGAGTGTGCGCTTGTCTCACAGTGGGCGCCTTGTGTGCCAGCCCCCCCCCCCCCCGGGCGCGACTGGCCGGATTCGCGAGCGGCAGCTGGTTTGCCTGCTGAGTGCTATGCCGCTTCGCTTGTGTGCATTCGTGAGGGGAAAAAAAGCACATATCATCGCACCCTACGCCGCACCTCGCGGGAACTCTGCGTCGCCGTCGCCGGAAAGCCGTACACCTCCGCTTCGAAAGGGCAGCGTCATGGCCTACAGGTCTGTCGCTCCCTCCTCACAGCTTCGTGCCTTAGCCCGTCAGGCAGCGGTGCCGCATTTGCCAACGGTGGCACACACGGTCATGCGCGTGCAGCGTCGCTTTCGGGCGTCATTTTCATCGAAGCACTCCCCACATGCCGACTCCACGGCTGCTGTGTGCGACGAGGACAGCACCGACGATTGGTCCAGTATTGAAGTTGAGGTGCTGATGCCGGAGCCGGAGGTGGCTGCCTCTGGAAACACCACGACGACATCCACGGCCGACGACGCAGCGACCTCCGGTCGCTCTTCGTTTGCCTCTCCAACGAGCAGTAGCAGAGCGTACACGTCGGTGGAGACGATTGATGCCATCGATTCGTACGCCAAGGCGAAGGTGGGCAATTTTGTGCGGCGCTGTTTGCAGCCATCGGCGTCTGGTGCCGACGACGCCGCTCCCTCATCTTCTGCTGTGGGCTTGGAGGTGCGGCAGGTGCAGGGATGCGGCAAGGCGACGCAGTACCACGCTCGCTGGCGGCTGCCACTGCCGGCGGAGTTCGGCGAGCGCTACGGAGAGGGGTTTGCACCGACGCCCAAGGAGGCTGAGGCAGTGGCTGCCATGCATGCCGAGCGTGTCATCGACGCACTGGGCTTTCAGCTGTTTCAACTTTCGTCAAAGCAGCGCAAGCACGCGGAGGCAGCGAGGGCAGCAGGTCGGTGGGCCCCGATGCCCACGGCCACCACCACCACCACCGCGTCTTCGAGTGGTGCGCCCATCACGACTGCGGAGGTGGTGCCGCCACCTGACACACCGTCGCCGCCGCCGCTGCAGCTGCTGGGATTGTCCGCTCAACAGCGGCAGGAGAAGGAGCTACGAATCGACCGCGTCCAGTTCGCCCCGGTGCAGCGCGGCGGGTTCACTCCTCTTGCCTTGACATTAGCATCTCCTCAATACTTTGACTCAAGCAGCCACAGCCGCATCGAGCGCTTCTTTCGGGTTCACCGAACTTCATTCAGGGCAAACCTGCGCCTCGTATTGCTGAAAAGCGGCGGCCACGGCACCACCAAAGGAGACGGCGTCGGCGAAGGTGTGGACGCGCGCCAGCACGCGAGTACTCCAGGAGGCCTCTTCCTCGCTCAGCTCATCCTTCCCTTGCCTGCACGTTTTGGAAAGCGCATCGCCATGGGAAAGGCACCCACTCGCAAAGAGGCTGTGCTGCTTGCCTGCATGCACGCAGAGCTCATCATCGATGCCGTGGGCTTTGCCCTTTACCCTGAAAACCGTGAAAAGCAGGCCGCCCATGCCGTGGAGTGCGCGAAGATGCGTCGCTGGTGCCCGCAACCGGGAGACTGTGCATACCGGTATACCGCTCCTTCCCCGCCACCGATGGAGCTTGTGGAGGAGCTTTATCCGTCAACGGTTGCAGCAGCTACAGTGGTGACCTCCGAGCCGGACAGCGCCGTTGTCGGGGCCCTGCTCCACACGGGTGCGACAAACAAAACGGCCCACGCTTGCGGAGACGGAGGGAGCTCCGGCGTCTCTCCTTCACCGAGGCTGCTTGCAGACGCTCAGGCCGGCAGCGCGCCGTCCCCTGTAGAGTCGATGTTACTACAGCATCAGCAAGCCGTGTTGGCGGTGCGCTATTTCATAGACGAGCCGTCGCTGCGCGACTTTGAGCCAGCGCGGCTACTGCTGGAGCGCTATGTGAAGCAGTTCGTCTCGCGGTTCGCCGCGCACGCCGAGAGCACCACCTGCTTATCAGCCGCCTCCCTAACCGACTCTTCGTTGACGGAGCTCATGCTTGTGGAAGAATTGGGCCAGCGTGACCGACGTGTCTTTCGGGCCACCATCACGGTGCCGCTGCTCAATCCGAAGAGCGAACAAGCAGCCCCAACGGCAGCAGCAGCGTTGGCCGCACCAGCAGTAGCGCCGGCTGCGGCGCCGGCTGTCGACGCCCGCTCGCCGCTTCCGTACACGCAGTCGTTTGTTGCGATTGGTGTGTCCTACACGAATCACCTTGCCGAGTTGGCTGCTGCCATGCACGCACTGCGCACATTGGGGGCACTGAATCGCCTCTGCCTGGTGCGCGTCAACACTGCTGTGGCGCAGGCGCTGGAGTCCTTCGCAATGCGGGCACAGATCCCTCTCCACGACGCGGCACAGCCCATGCTGCACCCGTCGCAGCTCCCCCCCGAGTCTCTCCCAGCACCGGTGAGGGTCATGGAGGGCTTTGTGGGCCGTATCGCGGCTTCAGGGCTGAACCTCAGAGATCGTAATCACTTGCCCAAGGACATGGATTCGGAGAAGGTGAGGGACCGCTTTGCAACCCGCGTCCCGCTGCTGTCGGAAGAAGCGGGAACGGCCGTGAACACGTTGAACCGCGAAGAGGACCTTTTGCGGGAGCTACGCGCACGTCAAGAGCGACTACCCCGCATGCACTGGGACACGTCGCCAGACGCTGATGGCCGCATCATCGTGTCGCCCGATCAGGATGCCAAGATGAGCCGGATGTACAATCACACGCTCTCATCCGTGCGCCAGCCTGACGTAAGGGCGACGATTCGCTTACGTGACTACCTGGAGCGCCATGGCAAGTCGCCCGAGATGGCGCTGTCTGTTGTGCGGGTGTGCGGCAATCAGGAACACGCAGAGAAGCGCGGACTGTATGTAGCGAAGGTGTTGCTGCCCGTCACGCTGCGCCACCAGCCCAAAGCAAAGCGGCGGCCGCCTTCTACCGCCAGTAGTCAGACGAGCGCGCTGTCGTCAAGCGCCTCACTGTCGTCAGAGTCGCAGCAGCCGAGGCAATCGCAGCTGCCAGAGTACGTAGCGCAAGGAGAGGGCCCCACCCGCGACGATGCAGTTCTACTGTGCGCAGCGCACGCGGAGGCTCTGCTTGATGCAGCAGGCCAGCCGTTCTACGACCATTCACTCCTGCAGCGAAAGCACGCCGACACGGCGCGAGCGCTCGGGCGCTGGGCACCGCTGGTGCGCGGTGCAGCCTTGCCTCCAGAGTCACTCCGTCGCACGCCGCCGCCGCTGCGCAAGGTTACGTGCGAAAGTGGAGTGTGGGCTCGCCTCCAGGAACAGCGACGCGCCTCGGCATGCGAGGCCGTGACGAGCGAGCCCGCTGGGCATGCAACTGGCGTGCTGTCGCCGGCCTCGTCCACTCGCAGTCGACACGCGGGAACGACGGCGCCTGCCAGCGCTTCTGTTGTGGACGATGAAGCGCTGTGTGATATTGCCGGTCTCCAATTCGTCTACCACACGGACATTACCCAAAGCGCGCTTCGCCAGGTGGCGGAGTACTTTTCGAAGAACGGTTCCGACATTTATCGGATGGTGCGCCAGTACGTAGTGCGGCATCCGGAGCTCGGGGTGATACATCGGGCTATTGTGGAGATGCCGTTGCCAGCGTCATACGGTAAGCGGTACGCCGTTGGCTGTGCTTCTACGAAACGCCATGCGCTTTTTCTCTGCTGCAGCCACGCCTTGCTCATTTTGGATGCCCTACAACTTCCCGTATACACGGAGTATGGCCGACAGCGAAGGTACGCGCGCGCGGCGGCTGTGAAGGGCCGCGATGCGCCCCTTTCCGGCAAAGCCTGCGGAAAGAGTGACACGCCGTCTCCGCCAGGGCTCTACTATCTCACCACATGCGCCGCTGCCAGAGAAAAGCCTCCAGCCATACCAAAGCTGCCCCTTCTCAGAGACCGCAAGAGCCTACCCCTGTGGGGTACCTTTGTGAATCACTGTGCCTCGTACGTGACACGCAGGCGTGAGACGCGGGTGACAGAGGCAGTCAGTTCAGTAGGAGGCCCAAGGGTGCCTCGCTCAAACGTCGTTGCCGAGGACGCGACGTCGGATATAGCCGCTAGCACACCGAGCGACAAGTTTGCGCGGCGCCAACTAGCAGACTTGTGCCGCCTTGCTGGACTGCCTGACCCCACAGACGACGTGCCGTCGAAGTCTGTGGCGCTCTCTTCAAACGAGCGGCGCTTCTTTACTTTCAAGGAGCTTACCGGGACACCGTACACGATGCGCGGTGTCAGCGATGCGTCTCCGGCAGAGAGTCGCCACCGCGCCTTTGGGCAGGGCATCCAGCTCCTCCTCCTTGTCGTGCGTCCCAACAGCGACAGTGCGCCGACGCCGCGCCGCAGCTGGTGGGACGGGCAGCAGCGCACCTTGTGCATCCACGATTGCGTGAGGAATCAAATGACGCCGCACGGTTGTCTGTGGGTGCTGCGGATGTGGGCCGCCATGCACTACCCGCCCCTGTGTGTTCGCATGATGCTGCGGAAGGTGGAGCTGCCGACGGAAGAGGGGGGCAAAGTGGTCGCGTGTGCACACGACGCAGATGTAGTGACGAACCCAGGGCTGACGCCGAGCCTGTCCGCGCCCGGCACGCCTTGCCCCCCTACTGACTATCAGGGTGTAGCGTCTATTGTCGAGTCCCGTGACGGCGTTGAAAAAGTGCTGTATCATGCTGCCTGTGAGACTGCCGGTCCCGCCGCCACCACCGCCGCTGATTCTGTCCACAGAGCGCTTCGGCAGCTGCTCAGCGATGTCCAGCGCAGGCCGACGATGCAGACACTCTACCGTTTTCTGTCGAAGCAGCCGCAGCTGCACATCCCGTCTATTCGCGTGCTGGCCGATCCCGAGGATGTCGTGCATCGATTGCATGCACTGGTGTGCAACTCTCACGGCAGCGAGCGCATCGTGCGGTCCGCCGAGCCACTGCAGGTAGGGCATCTGGCGGTCCTGTTGACGCTCCTCCAGCATGATCAGCGACCGACCGCTTCGTTTTACAAAACATGGCCTGTAGAGCTGCTACTGAAGTGGGTTGGCGCCGTCAGCAGCAGTACCCAAGGATGGGCTACATCGAAGGATGATGAGGCGGACTGCGGCCGAGCTCAGCGCGGATGCCTTCCCTCGACGCTAGAGTCCACCTTTGTAAGCTACGGTCTCGCCCGCGCCGCGCCGTCCGCGAGGTCGGCATTGCCGACACGCGCTACAAGCTCGCGCCTTCCTTCTCCGGTGGTACCCACGCCGCTCGCCGGCGCACTAGCGCTTCTGTGCCGGTGTCTTCCTCCACTCCCTGACGTGTTGATCGGCGAGGAGGACGGAAAGAACACGGCGGCAGTGCAGGTAGCTGCAAACACGACGAGGCTGGCAGAGCGAGACCGTGAGCTGCCGCTGCAGCTGGCTCACCTGATCCTCATGGGACTTCTGCTAGGATGTACCCCTTGGGCAGTGCGCGCGGCGGCGATTGTGGCGTGTGCAGAGCACACATTGGAGTGGTATGACAAGCAGCAGGGGCTGTCTGCCGCTGCCGGTAACAACGACGCAACGGCAATGACGCCGCCGCTGCCAGCCCCGCGCTTGGCGCCATACGTCAGCGTGGACGTGACAGAGGCAGTGTTGGCTTCGCTGGACGCGACAGCTCCCCCTTTGCCCGAGACGGTGCTCCGCTACGCGTCGGAGGTGGAGCGGCGGCTGGAAGCCCTGTGGGTGGAGGCCTCCGCCTCGGCAGCTGCGGGGAAGGCGCCGCCTCTGCCGTGGCTGCCACCGCCAGAGGCGTGGGGCACGTGTCTAAGGAAAGCAGACGCGAGTAAGCAAACCCCTTCACCAGCAGCCGGTGTCCTCACACTGACCGAGCGCCGCATTTTGCGCCCACTGCTGCAATGCGCAGTTGCCACGTCAGCCGCCCCTCACGCGGTGTGGGTGCGTGCTACCCGCATGGAGAAAGGAGGCGGCGCTGACGAGGTTTGCGGCGACGGTGCCGGCTGGTGTTGGGACGAGACAGATGCGGAGGAGCAGCGTCTCGTCTTCCAGCACAGACATGCTGCCCACTACGCTGCCGTGCGCGTAAGCAATCACGACCTCACACAGGTCGAAACGCTCGAATCGGCCAATGGCATCTCCGCGATGGCGACATGCTTTGCTGCCTTTGGCTGTGCTGTGTACCCCACCGAGCCGCTGGTGGCCTCGACAGTGGAGCAGGAACGGGCGTCTGCGTTGTTTCGTCTCTCGCGCGCCGAAGACGACTTCGAGGACGAGGCACAGGCGAACGATGACGACGCGGACGACGCCGCAGATGCTGCGCATGACGACGAGGAGGGAGGAGAGGGGGAGGAGGATGAGAAGTTGGACAGCCTCGACGACGACGTTGACGTTGGCCAGTTTGCGCGCGTCTTCGGGACGTGCGTCTCGCCGCTCGCCGCAGCGCTGGTAGCGTCGGCACCGACAAGGTCTGCATCGCTGCAGTCGCACCGCTCCATATACCCTACGCCCGATGACGTGGCTGCTGGCGGCGCACTTCGTGCGGTTGGCGAAAACTTACCCGTGCTGATGACGGCGTTTCAAGAAACGGTGCCGCTGCTCGTGCACCGTCGTAGCTCTGTGCCGCTGCTGTCAAGCCTTTCTGCGCACCTGCGTTCACGCGTGGAGACAACGACACCGTTCTCGCCGGAGGAACGGCGGGCCATTTCGCAGCTCTTTACCATGACGGTGCGCACTGCGGCTGATGAAGAGAGCCGCGGTGATGAGGCGGCGTAGTGGCAGCCAGGCGTGGGGTGGTCCGATGAGGGATACGTGCAAAGGGAGCAGTGAAGAGTACCGCCGTCGTCGCCTCCCTTCTTCGCCGTGTACTAATTTGGATGCTTCTTCTTTTCAACAGCAGACACGCAGGCGTGCGTGCGCGCGGCCGCCCCTCCCCCCTCCATCTTCTCTGCCTCTCTTCACACACACACAATAACCTTGATGAAAAGGGAAGAAACAACGACACTCGATGCATGAGCGACGCAAAAGAGAAACGGCAACAACGGGGAAGACATTTTGCAAAATCAACTTGCTGCACACACGTGCGCGTGCGTACGTGCGCAACGCGTTCACTTCTTCCATGCGTTTGACTGCACCCCCTCCCCCTTCCCGCCGCAGCGATGGCTTGGATGAATCGAGACTTAGCGCAAAGGCCCCCACCCCACCTCCACCCCACCCAACCTTCGCTCCCTGAGCCGGCTCTTTCATTTTCTCTCGTGCGAGTGCCGTCGGCAGTGAGCACCTCGCGGCGCCCACGCGCCGCTTTCTTTTCGTTGTCATGTGTGGCACTGAGCCTCTCGGACTACCCGACGTGCCCGTGGTGCGGATGGCGCGAGGGCCCCAGTCATGTGCACCTACATGCATGCCAACGATGGGAATATCATGACAGGACGTGCACGCGCGCGCGCACACACACACAAACGCTGAGCCCTCTTCCTACCCTCTCTTGCGTCCCTCCGACCTGCGCGTGTCTTTTTTTCTAGAGCCGGTTGGGGCACGGGTGGGCCACCTCTTCGCTCCCCCTAATCGTCTCAGCATCCAAGAAGCCCTCTCTGAGTAAGCGGCAGGACCCCTCTATCATGTTTGCAACACCTTCCCCTGCGCCGCCTTCTAGCGCCCCCCCCCGCCACCGCTAACGCGACGGAGTCTACTCGTGACACTTTTCCTACGGCTGGTGTGTTCCCTCCAGGCGCTCATCTTTGCGAATTCTCTTCCTGCAACGCTACCGCTTACCGACTGCCCTACGCGTTTGTGGAGGCGCGTCTCATCTCAGAGGCAGAGGCACAGGTCCGCTGCAGCCATATCGTCTTCTTCCGCTTGTGTGGATCTGGCTGGATGGTGCGTCTACTTCCTGCACGATGTGGATGCGCCGGCCTGCTCACAGCTGCAGCACAGCATCCTCGACACGCTAGCGAAAAGATGCCATACTCCTCGCCAAAGCTGGTTTTACAGGTCACAGATGTATCCGACGCACGCACGAGTACGACGTGTTTGTGGCGGAAGTAGCAGCGTCTCTGGCGGCGAACTTCTTGTATCTGACCAGGTTCAGCGTCATTCTGGGTGCGGTGCGCCGGCGCACTTTGCGCAGCAGTTGTAGCGTCGCTTGCGGCAGCCGCGTCGGCCACGGCCGACCTCGCCAACCTCTCCGTCGGGAACGTTGGGCATGTCTTTGCAGAGGGGCGCAAGGCGGAGCCACAGCCTCGGCTGTGGGAACGTACCAGCTGCGATGGGTGCTACAGGTCTGCACTGCAGTGCGGGCCTGCTGCACCTGTGCGAGTGACGAAAGTGCCTGTGGCGGCGTCGATGCGGCACACCGCACCCTCTCTGCGATGCTACTGGGCTGCGTGGTTCCCGGTGCTGGCCCACGTCGCGGATCAGGTGGGGCCGCTACTCAGTGAAGCCGACTTTACGGAGATGATGCCGATGCACACTGACCGCCCTTGTCTGCACGGCAGCGTTATTATGCATTACAAAGCGCTGTCTTCGTGGCGACGAGGTGCCGATTCTCTTGCCGCGACCCTTGGCGCCTTTTTGTGTGTCCGTGTGTTACACGGCGTGACCGTTGCCGTTATTGTGCTCTCTCTTTGCTGCTACAGCTGCTCTCCGTCACCTTGCAAATAGGCACCCCCGAAGCACAAGAAAAAAAAACGAGATACCAGACGAAGGCGAAACAGGGAGATGATGGCTGCGCTGCCTCACTCCACCGTCGCCATGCACCGCGCCTCCACTACTTTCGGTGGTGACCTGCGTCTCTGCAGATATTTTACGCACTGCGTCGGTAGGCCGTTTTTTTTTTTGATCGGCGCGGTTTGTCTCTGCCTCGCTCTTATTCGCGGAGGACCGATGCTGCGCCTCTGCGTACCTCCCACTTCCTCTGGATGTCTCTTCTACTC
Source organism: Leishmania donovani (assembly GCF_000227135.1). Taxonomy (NCBI): domain Eukaryota; phylum Euglenozoa; class Kinetoplastea; order Trypanosomatida; family Trypanosomatidae; genus Leishmania; species Leishmania donovani. Next base: position 767,149 of record NC_018256.1, on the reverse strand, counting down.
TGCCCGTCATGATGTTCTGCGCTGTCGTGCCCATCTCACACCGCCGCCTCCTTTTGTGTTGTCTGTGATGGCTCTTTGCTTTTCCGCCTCTCACTCGCGTCTGCATCCCGCTGCCTTTCCCTCGACACGCTGGTGCGCCGTTACTCTGCGGAGGTACACACACACACACACATAAATAGCAAAACAAAAGCGGGCCTCTCTCGAAGATCATTTCGCATCCCCCCCCCCAGCAATCGAACGAGCATCCAAGCTGCCCTGTGCACGCCTGACCACTGCTGCTGTTGTCTGTCTGCCCTGCGTCTCCGATTCCTTGTTGTCGTTTCCTTTTCTCTTGCTGTTGTGTGCCTGTGTGTCTCTGTGCCTGCTGCTGTTTGTGTGTGGGCTTGTGTACATGCGTGCGTGAAGCTATCCACGGAGGAGATGGTCGGTGTGCGGTGCTCCTTCTTTTGTTTTTCTTGTTCGTGACCGACTCGGCACCAACTTCAGAGGAAGCGCGTTTCCTTCCCTTGACTCAGCCTCATCTGCTTGCCTTCAGCTGTCTCTCAACACAGGCACGCCCAGACAGACACACACACACACGGGCATACGCGCACACATACACTCACGTGTGCGGTGTCTCAAGGGGCGACACTGCGTGCTCGAGCATACAGACAACCTCTTCGTTGCGTCCCTCTTCCTCTTTGCCTACATGATCCTCTCGTCGTTCGAACTACTAGCGATCCTTCTCTTCTTGATCCCTGCGCGGCGCTAATCTGCACCATCTCTTGCAATCACTTTGCATATCCGCAGACGCACACCCGCACCTAGAGAGTCTTGCGCACCCTGTACAGGCCTCTGGGGCGCCCGAGCCATGGCGATTGGGCTTGGCCGCACTATCAGCAGCCCTGTCTTCCTCTTTTTCCAAGTGCTTCATGGCATGAGCTTGTTCTTCGTCATGCTTGGTGTAACGCGGGTGCTGCTCGGGATGGCGGAGCTGTCGATGAGTACTACCGCCGTCGAAGATAGGACGCCGCCACAAGTGGCTCCTTTTGCCCTGTCGCTGGCCATGAAAGGCCAACCGTACGCTGGGCCCGCACCAGCGACGCCGCGAGGGCTTCACCGACCTGACAGACTGGGTGAAATCGTATACCAGCATGCTAGCATGTTTGACTTGCTCGTGGAAGACACTCTCTCTTCTACAACGACAACTCTCGCGCCAGCACCACCGGCGGCGTCGCTGTCTTTTTTCGAGAAGCTCAGCTACTGCTTTCACGTACCTCTTGCCTCCTTGTTCGTGAGCACGGTTGACGTGCGTGCTGGAACAACTGTGGGGGCGCAAGACTTGAGACCTGGCGACGTCGCTGCCCCAGATGGTGTAGTGAAAAAGGATGTTCGCCTCTCTGGCGCCGACGCGCCTGCCGCCGGACAGCTGCGCGACGGCAGTGAGCGCCGCTTTTATCTACAGCACATGCTCGCGGCGCTCCTGTGTTCCTACCCCCTAGCAACGCTCCTGCAACGTCGCAAGCTCGTGCTCGACTTTGTTGTAACGATCTATCTAGCGTACTGGCTGCTGGCGGACATCGTTCTCTGGCGTTTGCTCGGCGGCGGCCTACATTGGTGGGCAGCATGCGTTCTGGGGATGACTGTCATGTACGGTGCCACCTACGTCATATGCCGGCGGAAAGAGTTGCAAGAGATTCGCTTTTCTGGCGGCGGTACGGCGGGCACCGGCGCAGGCGTGCCCGCGACCACGACAATGTGGCTGAAGGACTGCCGTGGCGAGGATGACATCGTCGGCGAGGAGATGCGTGTCATCAGTCGAGAAACGCAGCGGCACAGCGGCAGCGGCGGTGCTGACGCTCATGGCAGCAGTAAACCTCACGACGCTGCCGGCCGCTCTCGGGTCCCTGCGTCCGCGCAGAGCTCAAACGGAGCCAAGGTCGTTGCCGTCGATGTGAGCCGCGCGCCAGAAGAGGCGACGCATAAGCATAAGATGGTGTAGCAGCGTGCGCCCGTCTTCTTGCTGAGCCGTGTTGCGTGTGCACTGGCGCCTCTGCGCCGTTGCGTGTGCTTTCAGCGGTGCACTGCGGCTCTTCATTGGCTCTCTCATCTTCAACCCTGTGTGTCGTGATGGAGGTCCTTCCTCATAGATTCTGCGAGGGATACGCCCATCTCCTGCTCTTGACCGGGCTGGGCTGCTCGAATGTGTGCTCCTCGTTCCTGTTTACGTCCGCCGCTTCCTCTTTGTTTTTCTTGCCTCTCTCTGTGTGTGTGTGTGCTCCTCGCCGCCATCATGCGTGCAAGTGCGCGTTGAACTGACAACTGACAAAACGTCGCCTCTCCTCTCTTCCCCCTCTGTCGAGGCGGAGTCGGTGCGTGGGCGGCTTGCTCCATGGATCCCAACGGCTGTGTGGGCGTGAGCCCTGCGTGCGAATGTATCGTGGTGAGGGGAGCTATGGCTTTGCGTAACCCCTCTGATAAGCAACACTCGCGAGCCTGCCCCAGTGTCCCACGCGCCTATGCCTCTCGTTATCTCTTGTAGTACGCCTTCATGCACAAGCACGCATGCAGACGTCCGGTGTGAGACTGCCCAGTGCCTGTTTTGCCTCATGGCGCCATACCCACGCCCACCTCCTTTTCCTTTTCGCCCCGCCGAATCCTCTCCCACGATCGCGACCGCGCACCCACACGCACATGCGCGCACGCTACGCTCAGTACTGCCTTCGCACTGTCCGCTTTTTCACGGCCCCTTACGATACCCCACCGCCACCACACAGACGCACGTACGCGCACACCGCCTGTGCTTGTGGGGTTGCATGGGACTGCGCCACGCGTTTGCGTGACTGGAACCATTGCTCGCTTCGTCTTGTTTTCGCAGCTCATCTGGTGGGCGCACATCTTCGCTTCGTCGCCCCGCGCCAACGCCTCACCGTCTTTTGTTCGCGCGCGTGTGTGTGTGTGCTTTGTTCGTTGCTGCGGTGTGTGCCGCTCCCGCCTTTCGCACAGCTGTCGCTGTCCTCCCCTTTCACGACGCTCTCTCTCTCTCACCGTGTGTGTGCGTGCCTCGGGCGCCGCTGCAGGTTTTCGCACCCTTTCTAGACGTTTTGAGAGAGCGCTCCCGCTGGCACATAGGTGCACATGCGTGTCGCTCGTTGAGTGGTGAGAAGGACTAAGACACGTCGAAGACATCGATCAAGTGCGAGAGAGAAGGGCCAACGCACGCGAGAGACCACTACCGCCATCGAATATCCTCCGCCGCGGCAGGAGTGAGAGAGCGCGCACGCGAGCCATTAGAGAACGGAGGGATACGAAGAGAACCCCACAGCCCACGGAAGGCCTCAGGCAGAAGCCCACGAGACAAGGTGCTGCGGAGAAGAAAAAGAAGAGCGAAGGAGTGTGCGCGCATACAGCCTTGTGTAGCGCACGCGTATGCGAGGCACAGCAAGAGAGGAGCAAAAGGGAAAACAAAAGGCAAGGTTGAACGTCATCGCTTGTTGCATTGGTCTCTGACAATGTCGGTTTCCACCCAGCATGCGCGCTCCCACTGCAGCAGCAACGCAGGTGCGAGGCCTCCACTGCTGCTGCTGCTGCTCACCCTGCTGGTGGTGCTACAGCTGCTGGCCGCGGGCGCGACCCCTGCAAGCGCCTTTTATGTGCCTGGTGCAGCAGAGAAAGCGTACAAGAAAGGCGAAGAGGTGAAATTCATGGTGAACTCGTTGCGATCCTCGTCGGAGATGTTTCCCATCGACTACTCAAAGATGCCGTTCTGTCAGCCGGCGAGGCAGGAGTTCAAGGAGGAGTCCATTGGCGAGATCATATGGGGTGACCGCATGCTCAACTCCCTGTACACCGTCAGGATGAAGGAAGATGTGAAGTGCATGGCTCTCCCCGATTGCGACTTCATCGCCAACACCGAGACAATTCGCCGCAAGGAGTCGAAGAACCTCACAAAGATGATCAATAAATGGTACCGTGTGTACATGAACATCGACAACTTGCCCGTTTTCTCCACCAACCCGGAAAGCACACAGATGAGCGAGTGCGCCAAGAAACTCGGCAAGGACGTCAAGATCTACGCACAGCGAGGGTTCCCGCTCGGTGTCCCGGCCAAATGCACGAGCGACCGGGCGGCGCTGCTAAACAATCACCTTGATTTCACGATTCACTACAACCACGACAGCCAGACGACCAGAACGACAGCAGAGGAGGAAAGGAGGTATATCGTGGTCTTTATCGACGTCAAGGCCAGAAGCATCGCTTGGAGCGACTCCCTAGAGTGCAACAGCCAGATGAAAGTCGCGCCGGAGGTTCTCGCGCCAATGCGCGGCCTCAAGATGAAGAATGTTACGCAGAACAAGGCGACGGTGTACTGGACGTACAGCGTCAAGTGGAAGGAGAACCCGAACGTTAAGTGGGCGACGCGCTGGGACTTCTACCTCACTGCCGCCGCCGCTGCCGCACCCGCTGGCCACATCCTCTTTATCATCCTCTCGCTCATGGTGGTGCTGTTCATTGGCAGCGCGGTGATGGGGGTTCTGCTAAGGGCGCTGCACAAGGACTTTAACCGCTACAACTCCGAAGACCCAGAGGACTTGCAAGAGGAGGTGGGATGGAAGCTGGTTCACGCCGACGTGTTCCGCCCGCCACTTTACGCAAACTGGCTTGCCATCTTCGTCGCCAACGGTGTCCAAATCCTCACGACTGTTGGGGTGGTGCTAATCATAGCGCTTATGGGCTTCCTCTCCCCCTCTCGGCGCGGTGCTCTCCTCACGACAATGCTGCTGACCGCCGTCTTCACGTCGCTCATTAGCGGCTATGTCTGCGGTGTGCTGCTGCAGTACCTCAACTGCCGTGCATGGAAAAACATTTTCACGTGCAGCTTCACACTGCCGGGTGCAATGCTGCTCATCTACATTTTCATCCTCATCATCAACAAGGCGCACGGCGCCACTACTGCCATCCCGTTCATGACGCTGTTGGAGATGCTGACGCTCTTCGTGGCGGTGAGCCTGCCGCTGACGGTGTTGGGAGGCTCCGTGGCCTTCCGCCAGCAGCCCATCACGAACCCGACGCGGGTCGGTCGCCTCGCTCGCGAGATCCCGACACAAAGCTGGATCAATCAGCCCATTTTCATCTGCGTCTTCTGGCCATCTGTTCCGCTTGTCGTCGTCGTGATCGAGCTCTACTACATCATGCAAGATCTGTGGGAGGGACAGATCTATTACTCCTTCGGCTTCCTCACCGTGACGGCGTGCATTTGGGTACTCGTCTGCGCTCTCGTCACGATATCGTGCCTGTACTACGTTCTTTGCTACGAGAATCATCGCTGGTGGTGGATTGCGTACCTCGTGCCCGGCGGTGCCGGTGTTCACATGTTCTGCATGTCGCTCATTTTTTTCATGTCTCACGTCTCCGTGAGCAGCTTCGCCTCTGCGGTGCTTTTCTTTTCCTACATGGGGATGGTGTCGTATATGTACGGAATGGCGGCTGGTGCCGTCGGCGTGATCGTCTCCATCGTGTTCGTGCGCAGGATCTACGGCAGCATCAAGATTGACTAGAGAGGATGGCCTCACCTCCCCGCGTGTCTGGCGAGAAGGAAAAGGCGAAACGGGGAAGAGGCGAGGTGGTGTGCGGCAGTGATACTTGTTTCGCCTCCTTTGTGTGTGTGCTGCGTTGCTCTCACCCGCTCCTTCTCCATCGCTCTCGTCCGCCCTTCGGTATTTTTAGTGCTCGGCGTCTGCGTGCTTTTCTTTTTTTTTTCGGCTCGTGTTGTTCTCATTGTTCTGCGCCTTTTTTTCTTGTGCGCGTAGTCCGTCTGAGTGCTTGGCTTTGCTCTTGTGCGTCGCAATTGTGTACGTATGCGTGCATGTGTGGGGAGGGGGAGAGAGGGATGTGACATTTGCGTGTGTATTGTAGCGAACACTCACTGTCGAACCCTTCTTTTCTCCCATTTTGTGCTCTTTGTGTGTGCCTCTTCGCACCACCCGTATCTGTAAGAGAAAGAGAGGGCTGCGAATCAACGACAACGCCCCGTATTGCGCTCGCCGGCGTTTCGCGGGGTGGGGGGGGGAGGCTGTGCGGTAGTCCTTCACCTCTACGGTCGCCCCTTCTTGACTCTTTTTGTGCTGTGTGTCTGTGCGTGTTCTCGCATAAAGCGAAAAGGGCCGATACAGGGACGGGCATGCAGAGCGGCGAACTCCATTCCGACACCGTTCCTCTTGCCCTCCTTTGCTTTTCGTTTTTCCTTTTCCTTTCTGTGTTCAGGTGCGCGCGTGCATGTGTATACGATTCACACGCCTCTGTGTGTGTGTGTGCGTCCCGTCTGGCGCTGTCGTGACCCCAGCTTGTGCGTTGCTGCGTTTTGCTGTTCTCCGTGCTAGCACTGCACCACATTCTTGTTTCGCAGTCTATCTCCCTCCCCCATCTGCGTGCCGGCAGCCGCTCAGTTGACTGCGCGTCTTCTCTCTCCCGCCGCCCTGCCCACATCGTTCTTTCTCTCCCTCGCTACGTGTAGCGTTCGGCTGCATCAGCAGCGGGGAAGTTGGAGTAAGGGGCACGGCAGCCCGCGCTCCGCATCGGCCCTAGACCTCCCCTTCCTCCCTGACAAAGAAAGAGAAGATGTGCACCGTTCAATGAAGTGCAACAGACACTTGACGCGAAGCGCACCAGCCAACAGACAGATAGTGCTGCATCCAAAATCAAGGTTCTTACGGAAAACAAAACGGAATGCGAAGAGCTTGCATGAAGATAGCAGTGTGCAGTCCCTCCTCCTTTGCTGCTCCTGCTGCCCAGTGTTTGAACCTGTGGCGTACGCAGAGTGCGTTGGTAGTGTTGGTGCAGGCACCAAAGGGAGGTAAGGGGAGCGCTGCAGGCGAGACGATGTACGGGGACGGGGGCACATAGTTGAATGGAGAGAACAGGAAGAAGCAAAAAAAGAAAGACGACGCGTAACAGGACGGTTAGTGTGGTAGGGGGCGGGCAAGGTGTGATACGGAGGGTACCGGCGATGGCGAGGGTGATGGAGGGAAGTGGTGATGGTTCGACGTCTCTCTAGGACCCTCGTGAAGTACCACGCCGCGCGTTTCTCCTCTGCAATCTCTCTCACGCGCTTGGCCCTCCTCGCCTTTCCTTACTCCTTGTTCTCGCTCACCAGAGTGGAGGGTGTACGCAGATTCAACACCCACCCGCTTCTTGTCCACTGGTTTCGCATGAAACAAGGCGCGGCCTTTCGCACAAGGCTGTGTATGTATGTGTACCGATGCATTGCTGCTCGATTCCGCCTCCACCACCCCTTATACCCCAGGCCACACGCTTCCTCTTTCGCTTCCCCCTCTACTTTTTTTTTCCACCGTCTCTTCTACCGTTTCCACCCCGCAACCATCATCCGACACAAACCCATTCACAACGTCGCCACACTCATCTCTACTCTCCCCCTCCCCCCGCTCCTAGGGTGCCTGTGTGTGCGCGCGTCTCGCTGCCCCCCCCCGCCGACTTCCAGGTGCGTATATCGATGTATGCGCACATATTTGTGCCAAAATTTCGTATTGTCTTCAGACGCTCTCTTCTTTTTTGTTGTTGTTTATCTGGTTTCCCTCTCTCGCTGAACACTTGTCACCGTCTGCAGCTTCTCTTGCCCCCACCCCCTTCATCCTTCCTCTTCCTCTTAGCCGATTTTCATTAGTTGGCCGGCCATTACACATAGCGCGTGGGTGTGTGCTTCATCTCTGTGCGTCGTGCTACCGCAGACGCGGTGCATATAAAGGAGCGTTGTGGGGGTGGGGCTGAAGAGCGTTCGTTTCGCAGACACACACACACACACATACACAAAACTTTCTCTTTGGGCAATCTCCTTGCTGCTACTGTCCCTTCTGTTTTTTTTTTTCTCCCTTTTCTTCGTGTGCGTTTGTTGAGAGTGTTGACCACACCCACGTACACACGTACTCTCTCTCTTTCATGCAGGCAAACATCGCTGTGGTTTGTCCCCTCCACCTCTTCATCCTTTTCACGCCTTCCTCTCTGCTCTTTATTGCCCTTTATCCTTGTGTGTGTGTCCTCTGTTGGCTTTTGCCTCTTGTGTGTGGGCATTTACGTGGTTTCGTACGTCTTGGTCTGCTGCTCGGCTTGTCTTTGCTCCCCATCGACCTCCCTACCACTACATCCCTTCATCGTCATTCTTACCAGTGCCTCGCTGTGTAACACCCTCTCCCACCCGTGCGCTCCTGTCTACCTGTTTGTGTGCTTGTGCGTCCGTCTTATCGAGTTGCCCTACTACCCACCCTCTCCCCATCTCCCCTCTATTTTTCCCTCTCGTTTTTTTCGCCCCTCCCCCCTTTCCCCATCATTTGCCTTATTTTTCTTGTTGGACCCCTCCTCCTTTTTGGTTGCAGTGCGCGTGTCTGTTCTCTGGTCTTTCTCGACCCCCTCCCACCCCTCCCGTCCCGTCTGTTCTTCCCTCTTCCTTGCTCGAGGGCTTCGATTGTTTGCTTGTTTCCACACACCACACCGCCCTTCACCTTGCACAGCGGCGAACACACGCAGAGACACTCCACTCGCATAGAAGCATACATTGGCCAAGCAGCAGCAAAGCAAAACAACAGCAAAAGGGAAAGCGCTTGCCTGTTACATCTGTTTTGCTTGCTTCTGTCGACGGGTTTTTATCATCCCCTCCCCCATTCATTCCTTCTTTCCTTCCGCATTCTTCTTTTTTTTTCCTTGCGCTGATCTCGTGTTCTTGACAGGTGTGCCTCTCTCTCTCTGTGCGTGTGAGTTTTTCGCACACGCGGCTCTCTTCCCTTTTATGTTCTTGTTCGCCCTTTGCGCGCCCTCTCGTTCTTCCAGTGGCCCACAGGCTCGCAATACCATTCTGTTTGCCCGCCCCCGACACACACACACACACACACATGCATGCATACTCAGTGTTCATTTACTCGAATCTCTCCTCCTCCTCTCTTCATTTTGAACTCTTCCCTCCTCCACTGCTTGACCCCATCTGTCCTCTGCACCCGCTCTCCTCACCGCCTCACTTTTCTTTCCCCTAGAAACATAAAACAAGCACCCCCCTCCACACACACACAAACAAACTTCCTCTTTTTTCTCTTGTGTTGCTTGGTATCTTCCCTCCTACCTTCTCCCCTCCCTCCCACCCTACTCGTGCGTCGTCACTCGTAGAACTGTAGATTGTTCTCGTTCCGCGTCGTGCCGTTTTGCCACTGCTCTTCTCCCTCCTTCCTTTCTCGCCATCACTCACACGCGCCCATACAAAGCGGCTTTGGCTCTCTGATTCCGTCTCTCCCCCCCCCCTCTTTATCGGTATCAGCACAGGGTGCGCACGCCGGTGTACACGAGAGAGAAGCGTGCCTTGTATAAAACCAGAACACAAAAAAAAAGCATATTATTATTAGCATTATTATTATTATTTTTTTGGGAGGCGGGTTTCGAGTGTAAGCCGTTGTTTCCCTGATTTCGGTTTCTCATCATTGTGTATTTGGTGGTTTCGCAGCAGCTGAATGCCGCCGCTGCGCCGCCCGTTGCAGCCGCGGCTCACAGAGCAGACGCCTTCCCTAAAGGCCGCCCCTGAGTTAGCGGCGACTCACGGCGACACACTATCTCTGGTGCCGCCACCGAGCGCCTCCCTCGTGTGGGCGAAGGCGCCGCGCGTTGTAGCAAAAGGCGGGGCGCTGTGCCGAGCAGGACGGGCCCACGCACAAGTATCGCCTATCGTCTCGCCCTCTCACAATGGCCGACACAACACCCGGTGGAACAGCGCTCGAGGCACTACAGAGACCCTGAAGAGCACCGGGGCTTCCACGAGACGTAGTGCGCCGCGTAGCTCTGCATTAGCCGCGGAGAGCGACAGGGAGACAACCGCTCGAGTCATGTCCGCCCGTTCATCTGTCCGAGCCAGATCTGCAGAGCCGTGCCCATGCCCATCCTTCGACACCTTCGACCACGCTGCTGCACTCAGGTGCGCTACTGATGCATTCGCAGGAGAGAGCGAAGAGGCTCTCCGCGCCCCAGACCACCTGACTCGAGCAACTCGTCCCGCATCTGCCCAGGCACACTACAACGCACGTGCGAGCACCTATGCTCGCCCGCAGCTGAGTGAGGCGAGCGATGCGGTGGTCGCAGGGCGGCAAAGTCGTGCGGTGTGCGGCAGTCCCGCCCGCGACGTTTCTTACACACACTCCATATCCTCTCCAGTGCTGCACCCCAGTGGCTCTGCGTCCTTCGCGGAAGCCGCGCCGCACCCAAGTCATCCCCGTAACTTCGCTGCGTCTGCTGCCGCTAGCAGGGAAGGGGAAAGAGATAAGGGCTGCGCCTCACTGCCGCAGTCGCCCTCCAGCACCACCGCTGCTGGTAGTGCGACCCGCTACGGCACAGAGGGGCCGGCAACCCTAGACAAGCCGTGGTTGGCCACATCTCCAGTCCACAGCATCCTTAAAGGGAGGGGGCGCATGAACAGCACCACACGTATCGTGTCGAGCGCCGTCTCTTCGACCGGGTCCACATCCTCTTCCCGTCGTGCGCAGACCCCATCCAGTGTTCCGAAGGCTGCCATTAGTGACTCAAGGGCCCGCTCATTGTCCAATCCAGAAAGCATCAGCGTGCAGGAGTCCGCAAGGCAGTCACGGCACGTGACGTTCGACGAGGCTGCGATCAAGTATCTCGACGCCTCCGAGAGTCACGTTGTATACGATGACAATCGGCTGGGAAGGCACCCGGAGAAGGTGGAGTGCTTGACTGCGATGCTGTCGCCCTGCGCCGTGAGGGACTTCGATATACGTCAAACCTCGACCACCACGGCGGCGTTCACGCGGAAAGAAAACGCCGACAGCTGGGATGCCGACTCGGAGTGGTTCAACGAGGAGTTCGGCGCTCAGCTCACGCTGGTCGGTGCCACAGCTGACTCTGCGAAGGCAGCACCCATCCCATCTTCGGCGGCGGCAGCGAGCGAGTCGCCACCGTTGCCGTCCGCCGTCCTCATCAAGCGCCCTTTTCGAGTGTCGATCCCTTCGTCGTCGGCTACGACCGCAGGAACGGCCCTCACTGCGGCGCGCGGCGCCAGACGCCAACCCGGCATGCCAGGGCGCAAGCGAGGCGAGCATGATTCCGTCGGCAACTGTAAAAGCCTCGGTACACCCCCCTCCTCTTCTCTCTCTCGCACTCCCCGGAGCACGAGCGCCGTCATGAATACGGACCACCCCGGCGCCCCGTTCGGTTCAGCCACCCCAGCAAGCAGCAGCAGCGTGACTGCGGGCGAGGCCAGTAAGCCTACTAGCGACGACGTCCGCGACTCGTCGCCAGTGCTGGCGTACGAACATGCTTCCTTCATCGGATCAATGCACTCTGGCAACCATAGCGCCCTAGCCTCGTCGCGCCCACGAAACACCGTTGCCCCGGCCCCGCCACTGTCCGTTAGCGACTTGCGGCGCCGTTCCCCGCCAGCGTCGACGCCTTTGGCGACGCCTGCGACGCTTTCAGAGTGTAGCGAAGCAAGTGGGTCCCGTCGTGGGGGCAGTCACTGGCGCCTTTCGTCCCCTCGCATCTCCCTCTCGAACGTCGAGGCTGCGCTGGACAAGGTAGCGGAGAGCGGACGGAGTGTTCGATCGACAGAGCAGGAGGCTTCCCCGGTGTCACCGCGGAAGCGGACAGTGGCGGTCAACCAACACGACAGCGAGTCCCCTACTTTAGGTGCGATGAAGCAGTCGATGGCCGAGCGTCGCTTGCTCCAAGCCGTGATGCAGTTGAATGAGCGCCAACGCCCCACCGATCGGGCGGCCGCCTCGTCCGTGGTACCGAGCAGGACAAAGACGAGCGCGTCTCCCGCGGTAATGGTAGAGATGCCGAGCGGGACCGTTGGCAGCCGCGCAGGCGGCGCCCTCAGCAGCAACTCCGTCTCCACCTTTAGCTCGGATGGGCGTGGCGTGCGAGCGCTGCGTGGGACAGCCCCGGCACTGGGCAGCCCCCACGCAAACGTTCTTTCGGCCGAGGTACGTCAGTTTCTTGACGCCGGTGCGGCCTCGCTGTCCTCCACAACATCTCGGCGTTCACGCGCCAGCCACCCAGCAGCAGTGGACGAGGCAGGCATCGCCTACTCGAGCGCGCGAACGCAGGCTTTCGGTGCTCAGCTTTCTAGCGCACGCAGCACTACGACACCCCCAGCAGCCACCGCGGCAACTAGCGCCGTGAATGGCAACCGCGGAAGCGCCAATGTCCTGAGGGCCAACTCCACCAGCAAAGTGCTCTCGCCCTCCCCCTTCCCCTTTGCTGAGCCAGCGGTGCCAAAGGCTGGAGGGCGTGGCTCTCAGGTGTCGAGGAAGGATGACACCGTCACCGCCGCCCCGTCGGCGTTGTCCAGTGAAGCTCGGCGATCGGGCACAATCATATCGCACCTGCATAATCAACTGAGCATGCCCGCCTCTCAGCCGGCGCACCCTCAGTTGGACGACGGCGACAAGGACGAGGATGAGTCGGAGCCGCACATACAGGTACCGGTTCCCATCCCGCGAACACCGCCTAGCAAGTCGAGCTGGACAGCGCAGTGACGATAGCAAATAAAGGAAACGGATACCAAAGCCCCTCCCAAAAGGCGAGGAAGTGCGAGCACATCTCCGTTATCTCCCGAGGCTGTCAGAGAGCACCCGCGGCGGCGACAGTGCTGTGCGTGGTTGCACGTGTACGTGTAGGTTTTCATATGCAGCTGGCATGATGAGCCGCGTCGGCAATCGAGTTGGGTGCTGGTGAAGCACAAAGCCACACACACACACACACAACAAAAGAAGATAACTGCAGCGAAGCGTGACAGAATTGTGAAATGGTAGGCAAAGAGAGGAGCAGGAGGGAGCCTCAAGTGCGCTGAAGACACATGCATGATGGCTTTACACCCCTTGGGGCTTTCACCTCTCCCCCATCCTCGGTAGCAGCTGCACTCACGGCTGTGTGTATGGCCTCGAAGGAAAGGGACGAGACAATGAAGCAAGGCGCGTAAATGGACGAGGCAGGTGCAGGGGTGGTGTTGGACGGCCCTTCTCGTTGCTGCGTGGCCTCCCGCTTATGCTTTTAGTATGATTGTTTTTATACGAGTGGTTGTATATGGCGCCCTTTTCTCTCGTACATAACCCAGCATGCACACATATCTCTATGCATATGTGTATATATGTATGTGTGTATGTGTGTGTGTACATGTGCATGCGTGCATCTTTCGTTCTACCCCTACTCCTCCTCTGCTCCGCTCTTATTAGCCGTCTGCCTGTGGGGTTTCCCCTTTCAGCGCGGCTGATTCGAAAAGAGGAGAGGGGCTACCTTGTACCACGCATGCTTGTGTATGAGTTCTTGAACGCACCCGCTCGTTCCCCCCTCCCCCGCTCTCTCTCACCACCGCCACACTTCGCCTGCTGCTATCTTGTGAGTAGACCTCGCTGCTCTCACACAATCTCTCCACTGGAGTATCAGGAGTACGCCATCCCATCACCCACCTCACCCTCTGCGTTTCTTGCCTGCTTAAAAAGAAGAGGGCTTCTCAAGCACATCCCTGCTCTATCCTCTGTTTCTCTGAGTGAGCGTGCGTGCGTGTGTGAATGCGTGAGACATCATGCGGGGAACAAACGACACACCGACCGCAAACAGCGGTGGCAAGCTCCAGATTCGCACGGCGCTCTTGGAGTCTGTGCGCCGTTACAATGAAGATTGTTTAAACACATCGACGGCGGCAGCGGCCGAGGAACCTCTCGCGACCCCGACGCAGCGGGGAGATAGGTTTCCTGATGCGTTGCCGCGGATGATTGCCCAGCTCTACCCTAGCCTTACGAACCCCTCCTGGGCAATGGAAGAGTGTGTGCGCCTGTGCCCCGCCGCGGAGGTGTGGTGCGGGACTGCGCTGCCCAAGGACGTGTGGGCACCGCCAGGCACGGCGGAGTGCCCGTTCGGCACGGAGCCTATGGACTTCAACGCACATCGATGAAGGAGCCCACCGTGTTCGTGTTGCTCTCCCCGCTGATGCGCTCCCCATCGCTTTCGTGAGCCGACGCGCATTCGACTGCCAAACCGTCGAGACAATGCGAAGGAAAAAGAGAAAAAAAAAACAGAGATCAGAGCGCACCAAAAGGGAGGGACACACCGCTCACCGCACCAGGGAGCTGCTGGTGAGTAGGTAGGTAGGTAGGAAATGCTGGGCTCCTGCTTTCCTCAATGGCACCGATGTGCCCTCATCAACGTTGCTTGCGCTAGCCTCTTTTTTTTTCCGACAAGCCTACGGCTTTCGTTTGTGTGTGTGTGTGTGTGTGTGTGATGGGGTAAGTAGCGAAAGAGGAGTGCAGCCGGAGACACGCCATGCCCTCTCTCCCGTCCCCCTCCCTATACCTAGCTTCATTGTGTTGCCCTGCCCCCTCCCTCCCCTCTCGCATACCTTCTAAGCCCATGTTTCCTCTCTCTCACACACACACGCACACACTCCTCGCTTCCGCTAACATCACGGGCGATTATCCCCCTTCCCTGCGTAGCGCTACTACCACCCCCACCACCCCAAAAGCGACGACCACTACGACTTGCGCACGCACAAGTATAGAAACTGTCGCATAGATATGAAGTTCACCGTGACTTGCCTCGTCTCCTCCGTCAACTCGTCTCTCCTGGCAGAGAGTGAGGCAGTGACGAAGGAAATCACGGTGGCCAACCCGAGGGCGACTGTGCAGAACCTGCGCGCCACTGTCGCCATCCAGTTTCGGCTCAAGGTTGTGGCCTTTGAGTTTCGCTTCGATCGCCACGAGGGCGCCACCGAGAGCGACTCAGCGGCGCCAAGCTCATCTCCATCTGCGGCCTCCGCGGTGGTGGACTTTGGTGACGAAAAGAAGCTGCTGACGGAGTGCGGGTTGCAGGAAGGCGATCACTTGACGGTGGTGCCGAAGAATTACAGCTCGCTGAGCGCGGCCGGTGCGGCAGCGGTGACCGCGAGTGAGGCCTCGTCATCCGAGGTCCCCGCAACGAAGCGTGTGCGTATCGAGTCGAGGGGCGAGGTGGACGCCCCCGCCGTCATTGCGAGCGAGAATGAGGACGCCGAGGAGGAGGAGAGCGAACTGGACGAGGAGGACGACGCGGATGACTCCGAAGAGGACGGCGACGCCAAGGGGCAGAATGACTTGTTCGCTGCCTTGCGGGAAGTGGTTCCAGATCTGACGGTGCTGCGGCAGGAGTTCCTGGCCAACCCGCAGGCCGTCATGGAGCGGATCGAGCGGAATCACCCCTCCCTGTTCCAGGTGATTGTGCAAAACCAGGAGACCTTTGTCACACTCATGAACAATGAGCAGCTCACCAAAGCCGCGCAGAGCATGTTGCACGGCGGCACCATGGGTGGCGATGAGGACGAGGATGAGGGGGGCTCGCTGGAGTGGTCCACGGGGGAGGAAGATGAGGAGATGGACGAGGAGACGGCGGAGCAGATGAGTGCGCTGTTTCAGAGCTACATCACCTCGGCGGCCCGCAGCGGCGACAGCGGCGATTTTGACGCAGCCGACCTTGCTGAACTGGAGGCGAGCGGGATGCACGTGGAAGAAGTGGGCGACGGCGACGGCAACGCCAGCGGCAGCGCACGCATTGGCAAGGCGAAGCGGCAGTCAGACAAGGAATTCATCCTGTCCCGGGTCCCTTCTGAGGAGGATGAGAAAAAGATCCAGGCTCTGACGGAGTTGGGCTTCACCTACGAACAGTGCAAGGTTGCCTTCTACCTGTGTCACCGCAGCATCGACCGTGCATCAAACATGCTCTTCGAAGCCCCACCAGAGATTTGACAGCAAGGAATTCACGTGCACCAAGGATCGGTGGCCACCCCCTGTGACTTCAGTGTCTCTATCACAGGCTGTCACTCGATCGCGCGCGTGCGTAACACACATACACGACATCACACAGGCACAGGAACGGGCACAGGCACATGCGCAGAGAGCGATGCGCCTTTCCTACCTCACGCTGCATCATCAGTGCATTGACGCTTGGCGAGGCCGAGAGAGCTGGCGGTCAGAAGCGCGTGCTTGAAGAGACGGAATGGCAACGCAGGGGCGTGCTCGAGGCGCGTTGTGGAGAGTGATCCTGTGGTTACTCGTTGTTACACGTGCCTGACTGCCAGCTTGTACTTGCCCCCTATTCCATTTGTGTGATGTCTACTACCGCTGTCTTTTTCCCTCTGTTCTAAGCACCTACCCCCTCCCCTCCCCCCTCCCTCCCTCCCTCGTGCCACTGTACACATCCACGCCATGTCTGCAGCCATCGCTGGCAACGCGTATTGGCGTGTATGTGTTTGCATGTGTGCGTGTGTGTTTCGGTATGGCGCGTATGAAGGGGAGAGCATTGTGGGGGGGGGTGAGTGAGGAAGAACAGGGGGTGGAGGCAGTGGTGCATAATCGCGTGGGCGCTGGCTGCGTACATCTCAGGAAGGAAGAGTACGCGCGCGTGCTTTTCTCTACGCTTAAGCGTGTACGCGTATGCGCGTCTCACTGTCTGTGCTTGATTCTATGCTTCGAAGGGGGGAGAGTTGCGAAGGGTGGTCACGCATCGCTAGGCTCGCCGTTGCTTCCATCACCATCTTCATCTGGCCTCACTCGCGAAACGCTCCTTGCGCTGCAGCAGGGTCACAACTCCGTTACACCGCTGCACGCGGTAGTCTCTTTCTGTCTTCGAGGTGCTGCGAGGAAAAGCGCCATGGCGCGCGCATGTGTGCGCCTTGGTGCTTGGGTTCGAAGGCGAGGGGAAGGTTTGGGGAATGCGCGGCACCCTCCCGCTCCCTCCTCATACCAGATAGTCTCCGCGTCTTTCCTGCGGCCGACGGGCCTCACGTTCCCCTCTCGCCCTTTCCTCATGCTTTCTGTTTCTCTCTACCTTCGTCATCTTTTCTCTCGCGTGTGCCGGCCACGCACATGCCTGCTATGGCCGGGCAGAGCGACACGCCGAATTCTCCTTGTTTCGCATCCGGGCAGGGTGCGTATAGTTTTAAGGGCTGCTACTCGCAGGCTGGTGCGTGTTTCTCTCTCTCTCTCTGACGTTCCGGTGGATGTGTTGCCTCATCTGTGCGAGTGGACGGATCGCCTTGTCCGCCCTCTCTCGTTCTCTCCTCCTCTCTTCCGCGCTGAATTCATCGAGGCACCAAAAGGATACACGCAAACAAGCTCTTTTACAGCGTCAAGGAGGGCAGCAACTTCGTTCCCCATCGCGATCATGGAAATCTCATTCAGCGCTGCGTTCAATACCGCAGAGGCGCACCGAATGGCGGAGGGACGGCGCCGCTTTTACCCCTCTGCCTGCGCACTCAACCCGTCCTGCACCGTCGCTGTCCTATCGACTGTGGCGGGTGCCAGGGCATATAAGCTCATGACGGCGTGCGAGCAGCGCGGGGGGGCAGTGGTGCAGCCGCTGCACCCCCGCCCTCCTTCCACCGCCGCGGTATCTTCTGAACCCACCTCGGACAGTGCTGGCAGTGCCGATGGTACTGCCCCGCCTACCGCGCTCTGGCGCACGCCCGTATACACGGCGACAATGGCTGGCGACAGTGCCCTTGTCGCTGTCGTGTTTCGAGCTCGTCCACCGGTGTTTGTGCCGTCCACGGTAGCCGTGACACGAGTGGACGAGGGGCAGAGTCACGATGCTGAAGCCGCGCCACCGGCGAGCAGCAGTAGCAACAGCGGCTCTGGCGTTGGCGCAGACGCCGCTGCTTCGTCACCTGGTGACGAGGAGCTGCCCGAGTCGCCTATGCCAGCAGAAGACCCAGCCAACGTCTCGGCCCTCGTAGCCGCTGAGGCTGAGTGCCGACGCTATGTATACCTGTTCGACGCTACCAGTGGCACTTGCCTAGCCGCGCTGCACTTCTGCGGGTCACCGGTGCTGGCGCTGAGGGCGAACTCGTCTGTCCTCCTCGTGGCAGCTGTTGACCTCTTTCACCTCGTCGACCTCCGCACTTTGCGGTATATTCGACAGCAGAGCATGTACAAACCTCTGAACCCACGTGGAGTGCTGGACCTCTCGGCGGCGGTGCCGTCGCGGAAGGCGGGCGGTGGCACATCGTACGCCGTCGCCTTCCCTCAATCTGCACGCGGGTACGGTGGTGATGTGACGGTGCTAACGCTACATTGTGTACCGTCTACATCACGCCGACAAGCGCAAACAGGAGACGGTGGCAGACAGGCCTCGGGGGTGTCCGCAGCCGTCGGCCCTGGGCGAACTTCCCTAAGCACCACGGCGGCAGCGGCCAATGCGACGACCAGTGGCGCCTTTGGTGCTGCCACGCCGCCCATGGAGCAGCGCACCATCCCAGCGCATCACCATGCCGTGACACATCTGCGTTTTCGCCCAGATGGTCGACTGCTGGCCACCGCCTCGGAGCTTGGCACAACCGTGAAGCTCTTTGACAGTCTTACTGGTGCGTTGCTGGTAGAGCTACAGCGGGGCCACCGCCCTGCCGCGGTGCTCTCGCTCGCGGTGCAGCAAGACGCGCACCGGATCGCCGCCCTCAGCGCCAATGGAACGCTACACGTCTTCGACTGCGCAGCCATCGTTCAATCCTGGGAGTCGGCGAGGGAGGCAAGGGTTTCGTCATCGCTTCCTGCTCACGGTGCGCGCTCGCCTACGGTGATTGGCGGCGCTGCAGGAGCGAGCAAAGTACGAGCTGAGTGCAAGCACAAGGTGAACTTGATGCCTCACCCAGCTGCGAGCGCCAGTGCTGCCTCGGCGAAATCTACTCCGCGGCGACTGGGTAGCGCCGTGATGGCAGCTGCAGCTGGGTCATCCAGGGCCAACTATTCCAGCTCCTATGCAGAGAGCAGCAGTGCCCCGCCAGGTGCGGGGGCAGCCGCCAACGACGGGTGGCTGCACTGCGAGAGCGGCTTTGCCGCCGACGGAAGAACAGTTTGGGTGGCGCAAGTGCAGTCTACGGAGGTGCAGCTGCAACACGCCGCTTCGACAGCGCCGTCGAAATCTGCGACGCCATCGCCACGGCTCTGCGTGGGAAGTCTCACGTGCTTTCCGTTGCCGTCGCCTAACCGCGGCCGCTCAGGTGGCACCGTTTCGCCTGCCGATAAAGGAGAGGAAGGATGCCACTACGTCGTCGTGTAGCGAGCCCTGCATGCATGCATCAATCATCGCGGCAGCGGTGCCGCGATGCTGGTCTTAACCACTCTGCTTTCTTCCTATGTCCGCGCGCTCCGCCTTGGCTGTTTCGTATGTTTCCTTGCCTTTGTCACGCTCTTGTTTTCTTCGTTTGTTTTGTCCCCATCCTACCCGCCCCCCCCCCTCATGTGCTTGCCCAACTCTACCGCCCTCTCCCCACCCCTCGCACCACACCCCCATTAGCCTTGGCTACTACCACTTTTTGAAGCTTTCGATATGCATCTCGAGTGTCTTGCGGATACCACCGAGCAAGTGGTGCAGCCATGACCCACGTGCACGCCCACGCCACGAGCCACGCGCGCTTGCCTTTTCTGTTGGCTGCGTGCGGTGCTTGGTTTTGTTTGGCCTACCTCACGATGCTGTTGTGGGTCGGTACGGGTAGTGGCACGCCGCCGTGGCGAGATTCGTGGCTGTACTCCTCTCTCTGCGTCTACGCGAGCCATTCAGTGACCCTCTCGTGCTGATCTCCCTCTTCATCGACCATGCATCTCCACACTTGCGGCCTGACACTGGCTTGATGCCCTCCTTTCCACCGTCGCTACGTGTGTATCTCTGTCTCTCTTTCTCTCTCACGTCCTGCCCATGATGGTGCTCCATTCTCCGACTAGCGTTCTCAAACCATGAAAACCACAAAAGAGCAACTACACGTCAAGCAACGCGAACGACATCTCTTCTCTCTGCACTCGGGTTGCAACCGCTAGGATCGCTCTCCAGCACCCGCCTCCGCTCCCTTCATACGTTGTGCACCTCCGTATCGGCCACCTCAGCATCTCACGTCGGTTTCCTGTTCGTTCCCCTTTACCGAAAACACAATTGGTGCCTCACCATGTCCTATCCGGAGACGTTCCGCGAGTGGCTGGCAAAGATCATCAGTTTCGACACGACGAGTCGCAACTCGAACTTGCCGATGGTGGAATACGTGCGCGACTACCTGAGGTCCGTCGGCGTTGCGTCGACGTTCGTATACAACCCGGAGAAGACGCATGCCAACCTGTGGGCGACGCTTCCCGGCGAGAACGGCGCGATGCAGGGCGGCATCGTGCTTTCAGGCCACACGGACGTTGTGCCGGTGGATGGGCAGAAGTGGGACAGCGACCCGTTCACGATGGTGGAGAAGGACGGCAAGCTGTTTGGCCGCGGAGCCTGCGACATGAAGGGCTTCCTGGCCGTTGTGCTGGCGCTGACGCCACAGTTCCTGAGAATGAATCGTGTGAAGCCCGTGCACTACGCCTTCTCATTCGACGAGGAAGTGGGCTGCACCGGCGTGCCGTACTTGATCGAATATCTGAAGGCACATGGGTTCCTGGCGGACGCCTGCCTCATCGGTGAACCGACGGACATGAACGTTTACGTTGGCTCGAAGGGCTTTACTCAGTGGAGCGTATCTGTGCAGGGAAAGGCGATTCACTCGTCGATGGCGCTCATGAACACAAGCTGCAACGCGATCGAGTATGCTGCGCAAATCATCACAAAGGTGCGCGAGATCGCGGTGGACCTGCGCAAGAACGGCCGCCAGGACCCTGAATACGCATGTCCGTTTCCCTGTATCACGACTGGGTTGATCAAGGGCGGCAATGCTGTGAACACGGTCCCTGCGCAGTGCGAATTTGTGGTCACTGCGCGCATTACAGACAACGAGACACCGGACGCCATCGAGCGGCGTGTGCGTTCGTACGTGAACGATCACGTGCTGCCTGCAATGCGTGAGGAGTACCCCGATGCTGAGGTAAAGGTGACGCGTCCCTTGAGCATGCCTGCCTTTAACGGCAAAGAAGCTGCTTCTGTGACGCAGAAAGCCTTGATGCTCCGGAAGGCTACAAGGACGTACAAGACGGGTGGTGGCACGGAGGGCGGCTACTTTGAGGACGTCCTGGGTGTCTCAACGGTGATTGTGGGTCCGGGCCCTCAGGCGATGGCGCATCTGCCGAACGAGTACGTTCTCGTGGACCAGATGGAAAAAAGCACTGAGTTCACGATGGCCCTGGTGCGTCTGTACACGGACCCGAGCTACTGCGGTGCCGGCAACCTGTAAGAGGTAAGTAAGCCACTGAAGTGCAGCGGCTTGCGCTCTCCGTGGTGACTTTATCCGCTCCACGGAAACTTTGGAGGTTGAGCGTCGAATGAGCCTTTCCTACGTCATCCTTCAGTGTCTTGACGGCGGGTGAGGAAAGGGCAACCATCGCGGGGTGGCTGCTTGGGGCGGCCGTGTCTTCTTACGCGTGTGTCGCTGTGCATGTGTGGCAAAGGGCAGATTGAGGTCACTCTCACGGGTGCGTAGGACACCTGCGCTCTTCTGTTGCCTTGGGGCACTGCCACTTCTCCCTACCCCTCCCTCCCCTCGTACTCTTCTTTCGCTTGCTTTTCGGAATTCACTAAGAGGAAGTGCCGTGTGCCATCCTGCGTGTGTTGTCGTTCATCTTTTCATCACTGTCTTGTGCCTAGCCTACTCCACTCTTGTGTGCGTGTGCGTGTGCGTGCGCGTGTGTGTACGGCCCTCTTTGCCGCATCGCCTTCGCGGCATCGCGGGCACGTTTTGTTTTTTCGCGGAGGCGACAGGTAACGTCGATGCGGCTTCACGCTTCCTGATGCCTTGCTGGGGTGGTGCTCTGCTGCCTCTAGGCGATACGTAATGCGCACAGATACACCTCCTGTTGTAGTTTGTAATTTTGTCTGATGCGCACGGCATATTGTGCGTCTCTCCTCTCTCTCCCCGCTGTCTGTGTGTTTCACTTCCTTTCATGGATTTTGTAGCCACCTGTTTCCACACAGCCTTCCTGCTTTGTGTATATTTTCGCTTCAGCTCTGTTTTAGGGGCACAATGGTGCCTGTATGTGTGTCGATGAAGGCTAAGGAAGGAGACACAGGGCAGAGGGTGCGCGGTGATGGCCAGGCTGGTAGTCCGCTTTCGCCCTCTCCCCCGCTGCACCCGAGATCTCTTCGCCCTCTCTCCCTACTTTCACCCTAATCGTTATTAGCAGTATCGTCCTTTTTTTTCCTTTGCCCCCCCCCCTCCTTTTTCTTTCTCCTCCTCGCTTGCTGTCCTTCACTCTCTACTGCCTACTGGATCGAAGAAGACGGGGGTTGCCTTAGTGGAAACCTCAGGAGCAACATGAACCAAACCGACGAAGACACCGCCCATGACTGACTCAAGAAAAGGGGCGCACAGAGGGCGGAAACTGTGCTGACTCTCAAGCACACACACACACACACACACGTGCACTTTCAAAGGCTTACCCGCCACAGTTTCCGACGCCGTTTTGCTCTACGCTCATCCTTCCCACCCCTCCCCCTGTCTCCTCTCCCTATATCTACCGGGGTCTGCGCCCGCCTCTTCACTGTAGAACTTCAACAACACAGCCATAGACTCTTCACACATTTGCATCTACAGCGTTGCCATAAACGGGCTCGCGCATGTGTTTTCGTTGCCGCCCACTTTTTTTCTTGCCGTTTCTTATGTTCAGCCACGCTCTCGCTCCATTTCTCATTGCCACCCCCTCCCCTCCCACCCCACCTCACTTCACAATTCGCTCTGTCATTACACTCTTCTCCAGTTTTCTTTCCCCCCTTCTCGTCTAGACCATCCATATAGGCCCACACACCCCCACAGGCCTGCCCACTGGGGCGTAGACATCGCGCGTCAGCACGCACGCACGCACATGCATGTAGCGGGGATACGCGCGTGCTGACGTCAGCCACACGAGTCTGAAAACATCTGCATCAACGCGGGTCGAAACGCGCCGCTCATGTCTGCTCGGCACTCACCCATCCGCGCACTTGTTACTCTCGGCGACGAGACTCTTGCCGACCGCTCTTGCGCATCGCATTCTTCAGGACTGCATCGCGACCCTTCTCGCCCCCATGGCACACCGGTTCTTCTGAGATCGCCCAGGGCATCGGCTCTGTCGTCAGCAGCGGAGTCAACAGACGTCGAGCTCAGCACCATGCCACGAGCACCGCCTCCCACGGAAAGCGCAGCTTCTCTTTGCCACCATCGTGACCAGCACCTTCATGATCGCAGCGGCAATTGGGGCAACTTCATTACCCCAGCTGCGGAGGGCAGCACCGGAGTCGGTCGCCTCAGTGGTACCGCGATGCCCTCAAGCGGCTCATCGTCCTCCTCGGCTGCTTGGCAGAGCTCGTGTTGCCAAACGGAGGCGGTTGCGGCTGACATCATCGGTTCATGCGTGCTACAGACTCCCTCTGCGTCGCCCGCATTCCGTACGGCATCCGCGGCACCTTCCCCTTCTCCGCCTTCTCCTCCTTCCTCGAGTTCGATGGCGAACTCATCTCTAAGGGCGGCGTTGCCTGCCGCGCTGCCGGGCCACCTCTCGTCTTCACCCAACCCAGTGCCAGTCTTAAGCGGGGTGGGCGCGAGGTCGTCGTCGTCTTGTACCAGCTCACCGAACTCAGTAGAGCGACGCAGCGTGACCGTCGCGCTGGATGAGCACCCGCTGGCGAGTGCGCCAGCGGCGCTCGCGATGGAGTCAACATGGACTGAAAACCACATGCTGCCTTTGTGCGTCACGACGAAGGATGGAACGGATGGCAGTTTAGATAAAAGCGCTGCAGCGCCGTTCCCCATGTTTGTGCACAACTCTGAGTTCATACGCCGCGTAGCCGACGAGGAAATGAAGATGCTTGATGACTTTAGCAGCGGTGGCGGCATGGCACGCACCTCCGTTGCAGCTGCAGCATCCGCGGTAGGCGCTGCATGGCATAAACCTTCCACGCCAGTGACGGAGATGCCGTCGATGAGTTCGCAGCAGCCAGTGAGTGCTCGACGCGGCAGTGGCGCCGCCATCGTCTCCGTTCGACAGGTGAGCTCTGCTGCCGGCAACGGTGCTTGCGGGCCGTGCACAAGCGACAGCGGCGCGGCACTGGCCACGGCGTCGACGCTGTTCTCCCCGCCGAAAGGTGAGAAGGCAGTGCAGCCAACACCGTACCCGGTCACTTCAGTATGCAGTGTGCAGGACTGGTCCTCGGTGCCGCGGCTTGGGTTCCCGACCCCGAGTGAGCCGGCTGTGGCGCACGCCGAAGTTGCTTCGCAGCCCACCCGAGACGAGGAGGAGCGCAAACGAGAGGATAAGTGGTACCGTCTCTGCCGCGGTGTCTCGCTGCTGGCGAGCGCTTCGCCTGAAGTCATTGTGAAGCTGCGCGCCGTAGCGCGGGTGCGCGGAATTCCGCACCACCTGCGCGGCGTCATGTGGCTCACCTTGACCGGCACGGCGCTGAAAGTGGACGAGAACGAGTACTTCTGCGCCAAGCTACTACGGTGCAACGGGTATGTGACGGGGCCGAATGCGGGCGCCATCGCTGCTGATGTACAGCGAACCTTCCCCGGTCACCCTTATTTCTCCGACAAGGATGTAGGAGCGTACAAACTGACCAACGTCCTGCACGCGTTGTGCTGGCGCAACCCGCTGCTAAGCTACTGCCAGTCCTTCAACTTCCTAGCCGCTTTCCTGCTTCTCGTGCTGGACGACGAGGAGCGCACGTTTTGGTTGCTCGTGCATATATTTGAGGAGCTCCTGCCCAACGACTTTTATGGAGAAACGCTGCTGGGAGCCAATGTTGAGCAGGCTGTGCTGGAGCATCTTGTGGAGAAGAAGCTACCTCGCGTAGCCGCAAAGTTCCGCGAGGCGGGTCTGCAAGTGAAGACGCTCGTTGCGAACTGGATCATGTCCTTGTTTGTGAACGTGTTCCCGATCGCGACGGCGCTGCACGTGTGGGACTATCTCTTCTGCCGCACGCCAAACCCCGGCGAGCGCACCCCCGCCCACCTCGAAATCACACTTGCCACTTTGAAGTATCTCGACGACGCTGGCCTCCTCATCAGCGACGATGCCGGCGAACTTCTTATCACCCTGCGCCGGCAAACGGCTTGTCTCTACGACGCGGCCGCGCTGGTTCGCCTGGCCCAGTCGATGGCTATCACACCGAAGCAGTTGCACCAGCTGCGTCGGCAATGCAAGCCAGTAGTTGTGGAGCAGATGAAAGCACGAGAGCAAGCTCGTGCGGCGCAGCTGGAGCGCCGCGTCGCGCAGGAACCGCGCTGTGCACGCGAGAACGCGCTGTCCTCTGCCAATGCTTCGTGATTCATTTCCTTTCTCTCTCTCGTTGCGCTTGCGATATTCTCTTTTTTTGTTGTTGCTGCTGCTGCGTCTTGTGTCTGCCCTGAAGCAGCACAAACGACTGCGGTGGTGTCGCGCCTGCATGCGTGTGTGGGGTGCAAGTGCGGATGCAAGGCGTGTGCAGGGGCGTGCCTACAGGGTTTGCTTTTCTTTGTTTCGCCCTTGCCATCGCTGTAGCTGGAACTCCCCACCACCACCACCACCACCTCGCAACGCCTTCCACACCCCGCCTGCACGACGACCTCCCTCCTTTCACCCGCCACCACCTTCTGTTCTCTCTCTGCCTCTTCCTCCGCTTTGTGCTTCAACCGCCTTTCCCTGGCTTTCGCTCTCTCTCTCTTGCTAATGAGAACGCCGCTCGCAGTGTGCTCATGTTTGAGTGGAGTGGTCCCCGTCACCTCTGTGGGACTTTTTTTGGAGCATCAACGTCATCCCTGACTGCCCTTGCCTCCTCCCCTCCCCTCCTCTCCCCCCACCATCTCTCATCTCACTCGTTTATGTGTCGCCGAGAATGACGCCGGGAGAGGGAAAGGAGGGGTGGTGGTGGTGGTGTCGTGGAGCTACAAAAAAAAACGATAGTTTTGCATCCTTTGATCGATGCGCTGTGGACGCAAAACATACTCATGGTGGGGCACCACAGCCCCTCTGCTCTCTTCCTCCTTTCTACATGCTGCGCACGTGACAAGATTGTGCTGCCGGCACATGGTAAACCCTTTTTCAAAAGGAGAGAAAGTGGCACACAGAGAGAGAGATGCCCACATGAAAAACAGGAGATGCTGGCGGATGCGCGTGGTGGCCGGTGCGAAGTAGCCGAGAACACCCCGTGTGGCCCATCATCGCCCCCTTTTCCACCCCTCTCCTCTCTCCTCCCTCCTCCCCCATCCTCGCTGCGGCAGTTTACCAGTGAGGGGGGGGAGGGAGGTCTGTGGAAGCGCGACGCAGCCATGGCGGCAACGTCAGCGCGGGGCGGCGGCGGGTGGTATTCAAGCATTGCCCCAATGCTTTGTTATTGCTGCCTCTCTTCATAGTGACATGCGTCTAAGCGGTTGGCCTTTAGTGTCACCTGACAATGCTGCGCATGATGCCCGTCTTCTCTGGTGCGTCGTGTGTGCATTTGTGGGGTATACCGCCGCGTCCCCTCTCTCTCTCTGACCGCCCTCTCCCCCTCTCTTTCGCCTCGAGCTTTTTTTTTCTGATCTGGTGCCCTCTTTCTTGCCCAGGATACGTTACGCGGCGCTGCCATAAACCCGGTAGCAGGGGGGGGGAACATAAACATGGTTGGTCGGCGCGCCGGTGCCGGCGGGCGTGGTGCTGCTGCCTCGGTCGCTAAACGCCCTGCTGCCCGCTGCGGCAAAGTCAGTGGACGGCCCACCTCCGCTGCAACCGGCGCCCCCAGCGAGTCGCTCTCAGCGCTTGTACAAGGCGAACGCAGCCATCGCCGCGACGCCGCCTCTCCGGGAGGAAGTGCCGATGAGGAGGTGACGCTTGTTTACCGTAAGCCACGCACACGGCACACAAAGCAGTCGACCAGCGCCGATGAGCCCGCGCAAGCGACTGTCCCAGACAGCTGTGCTGAAGCAGCATTAGACACGTCCGCGGCTGCCTCTGCTGCCGCTGTTTGTACGCCAGAGATGGAGGTGCTTGCGTTCTGGCAGCGTGCGTGCGACGATGTCAACCGCACCCGCGCGCTTTCCAACTGCGGCGTGGCGGACGTGTCGCTGCACTGTGTAGACAGCACCGGGGCCTATTCGCTGTCCCAGGAGCAGCTCTTCTGCTGCAGTGGGGACCGTATGGAAACGGCCAGGCGTGCTCTGCACAGCTTGAACGATCTCCTCTACACCCCTGTCGACACAAGTGCGGCGGCCGGCGCGCCCTGCGCCGGCTACCCTTGTTGGGTGCGACCGGAGCAGTACGCAACGGTGGTGGCACTTGCACGTGTTTGCGAAGCCGCCGTGCCGGTGCACCTTCCGCCGATGCTGCGCCTGTCTAGCTGCTCAGCCACCGTGTGCCAGCAGAGTTGTATGAACTTGAACGGAAAAGAGACCACCCCTATTCGCAGATCGCCTCTATTATGGACCCTCCCTATCGCCGTTGCCGGTGCCTTGGCCAGACATGGTTCGGCCGCCCTGTCAGGTGCTACCGCCTGCGCGCCCGGGACCACCCGGGCCCAAGGAGCCGCAGTGGCAGCACAGGGCATTGGTGCGCCCACGATTGACCTGGTTCCCTCGCCAGTGTTACTCGCCGATGTGCACAAGCGTCTGGGGTATCTTCGTCGATTCCATCAACTGCAAGTTGCGTATGGCGAGCTTATCCCAGCGTTCCGCGCGGCGTCGACTTTTACAGAGCTGCGACAAGTCTTCTTCACGCACGACGCGGCAGCGTGCCAGGTGCTAGGTCGCATGTACCAAGCTTGGAAGGACGGGCCCTACCACGAAGCGCTCGCGGCGGATCACTCAGGATACGAGCACCGTCCACCCCAGAACAACGCCGAGGTGAAGGAAGTGCTGTCTTGCTTCCTCGGCAACCCGCTCGTCTTGGACACGCTGCTCCCGTTTGTCGGGATCACGGCCCGCTACCCGCAGGAGGAGGCGCTCTTGCAAAACTTTGTCGCGGCCCTGAAGGACATGACAGCTGTGGAGACGGCATCATGGGGCCCTGTCGCGGCTATGGCGTCGTGGCGGTGCACCGACGGCCTTTACGTGGTACACCACGCCTCGCGCGTGCACGTATTGCGGAGGCTTCTGAATGAGGCGCAGCTTTACGGACTGCCTCTCTTTTTGCGGTCTATTCGTGCGATGGCGGGTAGCCACGCCAGCAGCGGTTTCGCGTCGACGGCGAGGGGGGGAGGGTGGCATCGCGCGGTTGCGCTGCAACGAGCGCAGAGCCTCTACGCAGATCAGTTCTTCCTCACCCCTGACGCCCTTGACCCGGATCTCTTCTCCCAACCGGACCCGATGCAGGCGCAGCTGGTGCAGGAGGAGCTCGTCGCGCTCCAGCGCACGCACTGCGCCTTCTGCCTTGTTGTCGGGGAGGCAGACGAGGTGCTAACGCTCGTGCAACGGCACATGCGGCACGTCGGCGGCGTTTGGCAGCACTGGGTCAAGAAAGAAGAGGAAGAGCCGATGCCGGGGGTAAAGGCGGAGCCGCTGGATGCCCGGGATCCAACCGACGCGGATGCGGTGGCGACCGAGCTCAGTAGCGAGGATGCGGACAAAAGTGGCACCGCGAGCGCCGACGCACCCGGGGTGCCTGCCCTGCTTCGTCCTTGTGCTCCTACGGACCCGCTACGCCGCTACGTCATCCGCACCGTGGACGCCGCGCGGCGGCATCAGCGGCACAAAGCGTCGTCTGCTGCCCCTACCGCTGCGACGCCCCTACCCTTCAGCCACGTGCAGTGGATCGAGCACGGCAGTACTAATCGTTGGTCGCCGAACGCGAACTACTACGGTCTTGCGTATATGGTGGTGCTGGATACGGAGGAGGAGTGGGCAACGGAGAATGGCGGCACGCTCGCGACTGAAGGACTGCTGCCGGAGACGGCCATTGTGATGAATGCCGAGAGCAATACCGCCGCGCTGCGCGAGGCGCAGGCGCCGGCGTACTGCGTGAATGCAATCCTCGAGCTGTGGCGTACCTAGGCGAAGGAACGAGTGGCCTTGGAGAGACGGACGCACCGGTGCGTCTGTGAGCGCGCGTCTCCCTTCTGCGCCTTTTGACTTGCACACACGCAGACGCGCACACACAGAGACGAGCATCCAGACACGCCACCGCGTGTTATTTCAATCAAACCCACCCCCTCATCTCCCCTCCACCCTGTTCATGTTCTCTTCGCTAGAGAGTTGTGCAGGGTGTAGAAAGCGACCAGCGAAGCGCCTATTCTCCTTGGCCGCATTCACACCTACACGCATAGAAACGCACGTACCCACATCCAGACACACACATAGAATGGGAAGAAGAGAGCGAAGGGAACAGGGAGAAAAGTACAACACGCCAAACCTCAACAGGCCAAGCGGAAACTGAAGGATGTGTAGCGCACGCTTAACTTCGCTGTGTCACGTGGCTCTAGTGTTCGTTCTGCTCTTCCTCCTTCACACCGCCCTCGTGTGGCCGTGCTCACGTCCGGCTGTGCGCCCCTGCGTACGTCAGCCTTTTGGTGTGTGTGGGGGGGTGGGGGGGGGAAGGGTCCCATCACACGTCGGTTATACGTCGCACGCGTCTCGTCACGGAAGCCACCAGTGGTGGTGAGCCATGTCAATTCTGTGCTCCTTTGTGTCGCTGTGAAAGGAGGCAGCTATTACGTGAGAGGCACCGGCACCGCATCACGATTTGTGATGCATCTCACGCTGTGGCCGCCAACGATTGTGTGCACGCGGATCTTCTCGTCCTTGCTGCTGGGTGGCGCTTTGCTATGCGGGTGAACCTCTTTTGCTGTCTCCCCCTCCCCTCCCTCTCCCCGCCGGCTTCCTCGCGCACCTCCTCGCGCCGACAACGACGGACTCACAAACACAGGAACGAACACAATCCTGCAGAGGCACTTTCTTGCGGCAATGCAGTTCACATCCCCCTTGCTCGGCGGGTACATGATGTACCATCGCAAGTCGATGAGTACGATGCGCTACAGCAAGTGGAAGGGTGCACGCGGCGGCCTCAGTCACTTCTACAATCGAACCGCCATGCTGGAGGAAGTGCCGGTGAATATGCCGGTCTCTATCGCGGATCGGCGCATGATGGCCTACGTGCACCGCTCTCGCCTGCGTCACTTTCAGCTTTTTCGGTCGTACCAGCAGAAGTCGAACTCGACGGAGTGCAAGTTACGCGAAGGTGAATTTCTCCGCCGCCGGTGGCACCGGCAGCTGCAGAAATCCTTCATTGCCTTTATGCAATTCAAAACAATGAAGGTGCTGGAGGAGCAGGCGAAGCTGGTTTCGCAGTATGGGCAGGCGTCCGTGAACGCCGCCCTGGGCGACCCACAGGCCGCGGCAGGCGATGTGGCACACGAACGCAAGTACGTGGCACTCCATCGCCGAGTGCAGACACTGCCCCGAATTCAGCTCGTGCCCAAGCACGTGGCTACGATGAAGCAGATTCACAACGACCGCTTCAACTACCGCTGGCGCGTCAACTAGGCCCGCTCTTTTTCTGTGTTCTGCGGATCTGAAGGCGGAGCAGCACGCGCGCCGAACTCCGTAGGCGCTTATGCTTTACCATCGACTTCTCCGGCGGAGCATCGTCCAGAAGACGTCGCTGCCTTCCAGATGACTTAGCCAACCGCGTGGTGCTTTGCCGTCCTTCGTCCTCCCACACCGCCCACGTCCCGCTTCGCTTCTGCCTATGAGGCCACCGAATGCCCATGTGGGACCGGTCTAGCTGGAACTCGAGATGTCTTCTGCTCAGTTGTGCAGGGGCAATGCCAACTTTCATTTTCGCCTCGCATCTCTCGTTTTTGTTCGTTTCGCTCCTGCTCGCCCGATGAAGGGGAGGAGGGCGGGGACGGCACACACCCCTCAGCGTGTGGTATCTCAACCTCCCGCACCCCCACTCTGTGTGTAGGTAAGCCCAGCAGTCATCCTATCCCTGCCGCATGCCGAACCACTTGCGGTGGTGACAGGTGCAAGCAGCTACAAAGACGCTGG
>NC_018256.1:730301-736164 GCF_000227135.1 Leishmania donovani | reverse complement strand
AAAAAGACGCTGGGCACGTCTGTACCATTCATATGATTTGCAGAGTGCCAGGGTGGCTTGAGCGTGTGTCTCGCCCGGCCCTCACTGCCCTTGCTGGTGAAGGGAGCCGGAGCCACCCCGAGGAGGGGATGCGCCAGGGGGGCGGCCAGCACGGTGGAGGCGGCTGTGAGGCGACCTGCGAGGCGGGTGGGCGGCCAGCGTTAGAGGCGGAGGGCCGCGCTGAGGTGGCGGAGTCGGCGCATTGCCGTAACGCGTGCGGCCTACGGCCGCTTCGCACCAGGCGGATGGGGCCTGTGACAGACCGTCTCCAGCGTAGACTGCATGCCGTGTGTGGGAGAGCGGGCACCTTGGAAGGGAAAGGAAGAAATGCGGTTTCTTCTCCCGTGCGGTGAAGGATGCAATGATCTGCGCTCCAGTTTTCGGCGCGGGTGGCTCTGCTCGCGTCGTTTGTTTGCTGGTCTCTTTGTGGTGGGCCGAGTTGATCCCGTGATGAAAGATACAAAGGAGAAGGAAGAAAAACAGAACAGCGGCCTGACGCGGCGGGTTGCACCGTGTAAGGGGCAGAGGTGGCGCCCTCGGCACATGCGGCGCCTGTCTCTCTTGCCTGCAAGGCATGGACGAGTTGACCCACAGTGCAAGGTGATGGAGCCTCTTTGATGTTGGCGGACGGAATCCCTCGTCTCGGGTCTACTGACGCAGGCTGCTTCCCGCCAACCCGCCCCCCCCCTCCCGAGTTGTGAGAGGGGATCATGGGCGTGAAGAGGCTGCGAAAGCGGATGGGAGGTTGTTGGCGAGGACGTCGTCGTCTGTGCCGACTTTTTTTTGCCCTTTGCCGTTTCTCTCCTCCGGAAACCCTTTTAGTCCTTGCTTGCCCCTCCCTCCTGGAGGCCTTTATATTTCTCTGAACACCGCTGCATTCTCGCTCCTTGTTGCCCTCCCCGCGCTTCTTCCCCCTCCTCCAGTCCTCTCCCATCCCACCAAAAAAGGGGTGAGGAAGAGCGAACTTGCCCTTCCCCGTGAAGAGGGTCGATCTGCGCACTTTGCGGGTGCCGTGCCTTGCGCTTCCTCCACGACAACGACAACTGCGACACCCCGCGTCCCACCACTCCCGCGCTGCGACTCGCGCCGGGAAAGTAGTAGGAGATTGGATCGGTTGGCGTATCGCAACTTGCTGAAGTGCGGATCAGCGCCTTTGTCCACCTCCCTCACTCTCTCTGCGTCGTGTATAATCGTTCGCTTTTGTATTCTCTTGTTCGTAAGGGCCCTTCCCTACTTCCCTCTGCCTTCCTCCAATGGCGGGCCGGTGCGACGCCGCCAGCCCGCTGCCCCTGCGCGCTGTGCTTAGGGCTCACGAGGTGGTCGCGGCAGGGCGTGCGGAAAACGTGCTGCAGGTGCCGTCGCCCATCTACACGGCCATTTTCGTGGATGCGCATCACGCACTCATAGGAGCCGGCGGCGGTGGCCGGCGCTTTGGCATGCCGAACATTGCCCTACTGTTGCGCGTGCAGTCGCTGGGCAGCGCGTCGAAGGCGGACCCCACCACCGAGGCCCCCGCTACGTCTTCGGCGCCAGCAGCAGACGCGCCACCAGTGTGGAGCTTCGCAGCAGCGGTGGATCTCGGTCCAGACAACATTCCGTGGTGCACCTCATCTTTTCTTCCCTTTGAGGCGAGTGCGCAGGAGAGGAAAGCATGCAGCGGCGCGTCTACTGAACCGGCGGCACTGGACTGGTCCGATGCCCAGCGGCGCGTCCTTGACGGCCTCGTCGGGTTTGTCGCGCTCAGCACCGTGGCGTCATTCTTGCTTCTCGGTGTTTTTCGCGGCCCCGAGCCGTCGACCTCGCAAGCCACGGAACCCTCTGCATCCTCTGCAGCCAGCGCGCCTGCGAGCACCAGCGGAGACGCAGATTCGCGCCGCTACCTCCGCCAGCTGGCCCGCATCGAAGTGCCGAGTGACGCAAAGAACCCTGACAAGAAGCCCATCGCACTCGTCCAAAACCTGGTCCTTGTCTCACACGATGACAATGGTGTGCTCGCGTTCGCTCTTACTGACCTCGTGCCGGACAGCTGTGAAGATGAGGATCTTGACGCGTACACGGCCAGATACGCTGACCAGACTACGAACGGTGCTTCTGGCGCGGTTCTGCAACGACGCGTTCCGCGCGTGCGAACCGAGGCCGCCCCTGTGGCTTCATGGCAGCTGCCTGCGCGCGTGAATGATTTGAGCGTGAACCGAGTGTGCATCGTGAAAGCTGACGCGAGCAACGGAGCGTCGTCGTCGTCCCCGCGGCCCTGTAAGGCACACCTGCAGGAGCATCTCGTTGTTGCCGCCTTATTGCTGAACAAGACGCTGGTGCTGAGCACTGTACGCCTGCGGCGCCGCTACACCCGCTCACGTAGTCACAAGGCGTCTGCCGTTCAAGAAGAGACCACCGCTGAAAATATGCAGACAGAGGCCAAGTCGGACACTACGGCGGCCGCCACCATGAGCACCGCGTTGACCTTGACGGAGAACATGCTTCCGCTACCGTTCAAGTTGATGACCTCTTCTCTTCGCCTGGTGCGTCTCTTCGGCTGGGGCGACATCGACGCCGCTCAGCAGGCCGATATGCGGCGTCGCCTCACGTGGCAGTCTCTGCAAGCAGGGGGTGCGCCCACGCACGGCCCGCTGTGCGGCATCATGGTGGCAGCCTACAACTCCGTGACGAACGAGTCGTATGTAATTCACGGTGCAGTAGAGGTGATGCCACTAACGTCGTCTATGCCATCCTCCTGTACATGGGATAGTATCGGGCCTCTATGTTTGAAGGTGCAGTGGACGCGTAAAGACCCGGCCCCGGTGCTAAGCGACGCCATCACGTCGCTGGCCGTTTACACGGACGGGCCCCCGGGAGAGTATGCCACCCGCGTTTCAGCAAACCCTCTCGGCGCTGCGGTCCCCACGCGCTGGATTGCTGGCACGGTCGAGGGTTGGGTAGCATCTCTGCGTCTGAGCCACGACCCCGCGCAGCGGCCTCACTGGCAAGCGGATCAAATTCGCCCTTCACCAAACAAATCTGTGGCGCGGCGCTACCCTGCACTGCACAAGGAGCCGGTCTCATGCGTGGCCGTCTCCTCTGAGAACGACGTGGTGAGTGCTGACATTGCCCAAAATGTGGCGCTGACAACACTGCCATACGCCGTGCCGCGTGCACCTTCCTCGGCGACGGCATCGCCATCGTCGAAAACGCTGAGATGCGATGTTGCTGTGCAGCCCCGCTCGACATCCTCCTCCCCCCTGTTCCCTCCAGCAGGGGCAGTGAGTGGTGGGCTTCTGGGAAGCCTTACGGACAATCTCGCCAACGGTCTGTCGTCGCTGCGCGTTGCCTGGTTCCTGTTCATTCCGCTAGTTCTGCTGCTGGCCGGCATGATCATCAGCCGGAGACCGTGAGCTGTGCGTTTTGCAAACCTTCATCCAGAACCCGTTCGAGCATCTGCGGAGCTAGGGAGTGTGTGCGCATGCCCCCTGCCCGTCTTTTGTAGCGTATGCACGTTTTTTTTTTGCGCCGTTGTTAGTTTTGTTTTTCAGGTACGCATGCACTTGTATGCGACTCGCGGTGGTGCTCCGTTCACGAGGGTCGTCAAGCAGAAGAAGACAGACAAATCCGAGCGAACAAAAGAAGAGGAGGCTCAACCATCCTGTGACGTCAACGAGTAACCCTCTTCGCGAAGCAGCCAGCGCGACGAGGTAGGAGCGTGAGAAACAGAGGGATGCACATACATGTGCGAGGTGTGCCTGCCGCCGTGCTCTATCTTTGACGCCCTCTCTCCAAGCCCGTGGGACGAGAGCTACGCAAGCGTCTCTCCCCCCTCCACTCCCGCACCCTCCTCCTAAGCCGCCTTTGCGCCTCTCCGGCCTCCTCCATGACCGCGTATGTGCACTCTCTCTCTCCTCCTCCCTTCCGCATTCTTCACCCGCGCCACACAACGGATGCCATCATGTGGCATGTCTCTCTCACGCAATCTATGCGCCACCCCCCTCTCTTCCCCTGGTACGCATATGTGGGGCGTCTTGGACCCATTCCCACCTCCACTCCACCACATGTGTGCTCACGACACCAACGTGGTGTCATGTCTGTCGGCATTCGCCCTCCTTTGCATTCGCCTTCTTCCTCCTTCACCCCTTCCTCTCCTCCTCTCATCTGCACAGGCCAGCGAGTCCAGCGAACGCAACGTTGAAGGAACACTATCTCGCCCCCCTTCCCCCTCCACTCTCCTTTCTTTCCCACTCATACATCAGCCAGCGACCCTACGCCTCCTCCTCCACCTGCTGTGGTCTTGTTTGTTTCCTCGCTTCGCTCGGCCACTCCCCCACCCCCTGCCCCTTCTCTCTCGTCCGCTCTGCCTGCAGAGCAGCCGAGAAAGCGAGAGGGGGAAGCCAACCGAAACAGAAACCCGAAAGTCTCACCTTACCCTCATATCTCCCTCTCCTTCCTCTCGCGCGTGTGCACGTTTGTCTGTGCGCACGCATGTGTGCGAGTGAGTGTATGTGCGTTCTTGTCTTTTTTTTCTTTCCACCTACCCCCCCCCACACACACACAAACACACACGAATACGTCTCCCTTGATTTCCTGAAGGGAAACGCCGAACTCAAACGAAACAGAGAACCCCTCTCCTCGGTCACTTCCTTACTTCTGTTTTAGTTGCTTGCTTGTTCTTCTCTTGCTGCATGCGTGACTGCGTACCCGTGCCTCCGTCTGAACCTCTTTCTTTCCACATATTCAACAAACCAAAACCTCCCTCCTCTTCCTCCGCCTCCCCCCTCTTTGCTAGGAATTCATCTCATACGCTTACAGAAAGACGGCAGAACCCCCGCCCCTCCCACCACCACGACGAAAAAAAAAGTGCACCCGATACAACCACACACACACACACGGGTACACGCACCCGCACGCACGTCCGTACCTACTCGCCAACGCCGCTACCAATTTTCTTCCCTCCGTTCCATTTTCTCTGCTGCCCTCCTTTCCCAAAACCGCCGATCTCTTGATTCTAAGGTCTTGACTCGCTTCTTGCGGCGCCCACGCCTTTCCCTACCTCGTCTCTCTTCCTGCTGCCGCGTTTGTCCTCCTCTTTCTCTATCACGCTCGGTCTTTCTCCGTGATTAAGTTTGTTTCTGTGCTTTCCTGTGCCTCCGTGGCTACTTTCCGTTGTCGTAACGCACCGACCTTCCCCCACCTCTTTCCAACGCATAGATACGCCTGCACACTCCGTTAAGTGAGGCAGAAAAATGATCACGACACAGAACTACCGCATCAACGAGATCTCTCGCTTTCTCATTCTCGTTGGAGGTCTATGTGCCAGCGCGTGAATCTCCACCGTGCACGGCTTCAACATCTTGAGCGACGAGCTCATTGAGCTGTTCAACTTCAGCAGCTCTGACTTGACGACCATCACCACCGTCGGCGTCGTGGTTGGCTGTGCGACTTTCCCCGGTGGCATGTTGCTCGACTACGCTGGGCCCGTCCCCCTCCTCATCTGCGCGACACTACTCACTACATTGGGTGCAGTCCTCTACGGTCTTGTCTTCAACGGCAACATCAAGGGTAACGTTCCCACGCTCGCCGTCTTCTGCGCCATCATGAACCTTGGCTGCTCCTCCTTCGACACGGGCTCCTTAATGGCCGTGCTCGGCAGCTTTCCGCTGACGAAGGGCCCTGTTGTGGCCATCATGAAGACCTTCACTGGCCTTGGTGCGTCCATCCTGGCCCTCATCAACTACAGCTTCTTCCGGAAAAGTGATGCGCACTACATGTTCTTCATGGCAGCGCTTATTGTCTGCATAGGCACCGTGGCAGTCATCTTTATCCGCTTTCCTCCCTACCA
>NC_018256.1:715105-721645 GCF_000227135.1 Leishmania donovani | reverse complement strand
TCGATTCCTTCGGCAACGGCTTCAGCTGGGCCTGCACGGCGCTGACGGTGCGCACGCTGTTCGCCAAGGACATCGGCAAGCACTACAACTTCATGTACGTCGGCGCCTTCATTGCAGTCATTGCGCTAAATCGCTTTGGCTACGGTGAGATGTATGATCGTCAGGCAAAGGCGAACCGCGATGCCGACTTGGCTGCGGGCAGGACCCCCATCTACCCCGTCTGCGCCGGCAAGAAATGTGTCGCCAACGGCATGATTATCCTGTTGTGTGTGAACGCAACGGCGATTGTCGGTAGCACATGGCTCCATCTGCGCTACCGAAGGTTCGTTCTCAAGCACCGCGCTGAGAAGGCCGCTGCACGTGCGGAGAAGTGTCGCCGCCTTGATCAGCAGGTGGCTGGTGCGGTGCACGAGACGAACGTTGGTGCTGCCGTAGTGTGAGGCACGCCAGCGCACGTAGGCGTTTCTATCTGTGTGCCTCTCTGTATCAGTGTCTTACACTGTGGCCGTTTATGCGTATTTTGCGACTCTGCTTCAACACGTTTTTTCTTTGTGCTAAAGCGTGCCGTCGTGCTCTTTTTTTGGGCGCATGGCTGCGGGTTCTCTGTACTTCTCCAGAGGCGTGGTGCTGCTGGCCCTTCGCCTCTTTGATGGCGTCTCTTCGCAGATCCAGCCTGAATGGGAAGACGCGTGCGGAAGCGATGCGCGTCCGTGTGGGGAAAGAGGTGGAGGGGAAAGAAACGAACATGAGGGCAAGCCGATGGGCGAGCACGCAAAGGGAGTGGAAGGAGACGGAGGAAGACGCAAGGCCGCTGCACAGGCGTTGGGAAGGAGCATTTTCGATTCTTTTTGCTTCTTAACCAGCGGTATTCTCTAGGTGCGTGCGTGGTGCTTCACCCGTGCCCCATCCACCCCTACTTTCTCGCCTCTTCGCTTTCTCGCTCCCTCGTTCACTGCCCTCATGTCTGCCTCATTCGCTCCCCGCCTTTTATCCTGCGGCACGCGCGCACGCACACACACAAAAACTGATACGTCAGGTAGTGCAACAGTGTCTGAATGACACGTGTTTGCTTTCGTTTTTTCGGTGTCCGTCTTTCGCTAGACCTTGGCACAGGTTTCTTCCCCTTTTTCCCTTTTCCGTGCTTGGCTGTGATCCGCTTCGCCGTTTCCGCACACCCACCGCTCTCTTCGTTGTGGCTCGCTCCTGAGTTCCTGTCCTACGCTGGCACATCTTCCCTTTGAGGACTCGGTGGCGAGCATGTCCGCATGTTGGGGTGTGTGTTCGCGAGCTTTCTTTTCGCCTCCTCCGTCGCGGATGAGGATGGTCTTGATCCCTGCTGCCGCGCATCATTGCCAAAAATAAAAAAGACAGATTTGAGCCCCTGCGCACCCGGACCTGCACAATCGACACCTAAAACGCGTATATTTCTTGCTTTCGTTTTTCCTTCGTTGTGTCAGGCACTCTGAGCACCGTGCGCACATGTTAGGTAGCATCACGAAGAAGCAGGAGAGCAAAGTAGAAGATCGAAAAAGAGGAGGGAATCAGCCTCCCTTTTTTTTCTCTCGGCGAACCCTTCTCGCTTTTTTTTTCACCGCTCCGCATGTCTGCGTCGATGCACACAACTTGATTCCTTCTCCCTCCCACGCACTACATGCATATGCATATATGTATGCATATGTACGTATCTGGATGCTACCGTTTGCTTTTCGTTTTCTATATTCTTGTATGTAATCGTGTGTGCGTCTGCTTGTCTTTTTTTACGAGCGCGATTGACGGCTCTGCGTGCGTCATTTTTTTTTTTTTTCAATCTTTTTCTGTGTG
The DNA here is from genome assembly GCF_000227135.1 of Leishmania donovani. Classification (NCBI taxonomy): domain Eukaryota; phylum Euglenozoa; class Kinetoplastea; order Trypanosomatida; family Trypanosomatidae; genus Leishmania; species Leishmania donovani. The sequence goes on along the minus strand of NC_018256.1, from coordinate 719,824 downwards.
TGTCTATTTCTCTCTATATGCACATCATTTGGCACGCCATACTGGCACACAGAGGCAGACACGGACACCAGGAATTCAACCCATAGATGTGCCGAGGACCAAAGGGGGTGCGAGAGAACATACTTGCCGACTTGCGTGTCGTCAGCAGAAGCCGGCGCATGTACTTCACTTGCTTCTCCCCCCTCCATCGTTGTACATCGAGTAGTGGGCATTTCTCGAGCGTCCTTGTGCCCTTGTGTGTGTGTGTGTGCGAATGTGTGTATGTGCGCCTCTGCCCATGCATTCTCAATCGTGATTCTTCGGTTTTCTCCCTCTTCCTCTTCAACTCGCCCCCCTCCCCCGCCCCTCCCTCACCGCTTCTATTGTACTCTGTTAAATCGCCTTTCTGTCCTCTTTCGAGCCCTTCAAAAACACACACGCACACACCTTTCCTAATGTGAGCGTACCTCCCTCCTCCAAATTTGCTTTTTGGCGCTTTTTGAGTGTGTGCCCTTCCATCTATGTCACAATGATCGCATTTCGCCTTTTTTCATGTTCTCAAGTTGCTCTTTCGCGCCATTCCTTTTCAAGTTCTTCTTTCTCTGCTGCAGGCTTTGGCCTTCCCCATCTCTCCCCGTGGGCCTCTCTCTCATCTCGCTATGTTCTCCCTCCACTTACCAGGAAGCCGTTGCTGTTCTCAGCCCTCCCCCCTGAGAGTGCATGCTTGTGTGATTCGGCGCTGCTCACGGTAGCGGGCAAGGAAAGCGACAAGAAACAAAGTACAAAACAAAACGCACCGCTGAATGCACCGTGGCCGAGGATTCTTGTATTCAGCGTTGTCTTCTCGTCACTGCTTCCCTGCCTGATAACGACGGCCGCCTAACCGCGGTATCAGGCTGCAGTGCCCCGCTCTTGGTGTTGACAAGACAGGCCATAGCGGGCTCGGTATCGAAGAGACGTGCAGTCCCGTATACGCCGAGAACACCCCACTACGAGCTGGGCTATTTACCTGGCGGCAGTCTTCCCACACCGGAAGAGCAAGGACGCTGCGCTTGCGAGGCGACGGGAGACCATGCTCGCTCAGTCCCGCACCGGCGCCTGCCCGCGCCGCGGATCCCTGCAACGGCGGGTGACTGGCAGTGGCGGCATGGGGTGCGGATGGTGTGCTGCCTACTGCTGCGCTGGCGCATGCTTCTCCGCGGGCCCCCTTCCTCTCCACACACCCACGCCTGCGAAAGGCCTGTGGGCTCAGCAGAGGGCGGGTTGCCCCCTGCTGCCTTGCCACACACGCATAGCGGCGCCCCACCTGTGGGACGGCACGTGTGGTCAAGCGGGCCAGCCACGCCCTCTCCCCCACCCCCAGGCAGCAGCGTCGTCCTGAAACAGGCACCGAGGGCGCAGGAATGCGAGCACTGTGCGCAGGTGCTGCCAAGCACAGCCGGCATGCCGTATCACACCCAGACAAGGCATGCGCACGTGAGCAGAGCAGGAGCGATGGGCGAACAAGGCGCGAGGAGACCCAATATACGAATCAGCCGCCCCCCTACTCGGCGCATGTGTGCGGAGCGTGCGGTGACCTCTACGTCCGGCCGGGCCTGCGCTGATGAGGCGCAGATGCCGGAAGCATGACGGGGGCACCCTCGAATGGCACCAGCGAGTCCTCCAGACGCGCATGAGGCGAGTCCCCACGCCACATTACGGCATGCCGCGGCTTGTGGCGACCGAGGGAGAGGCATGGCATGCAGGCAGGGCGTGCAAGGTCTCGGAGGGCCCTGGCCTGCGTGTGGCCGACTTCCTTGCTGCGCTCGCCCGGCATGCCCCCTTGATCGCCACCCCCTTCTACCCGCACGGCAGACGCCACGGCCTCCGCCCACGAGCGGGACCCTGAAGGCGGCCCTGCTTGGATCAAGGCATGCGGTCCACCCATGCGCGTGTGTCGCCGATTGCGCAGCACACATCCAAAGGTGAACAACGACACTAAGAGCCCATCAGGTGCGTGCCCGATTGCGATGGAAGGATTGCTCCTCCTGGACGACGAGAACTTGGCCGTGATGAAACAGAGACATGAAAACTGTGTTTGTATGCGACTATTGGGTGACTGATTTGTGACGGAGTGGCTAGGTGAGGGAGAAAAAGAAATTCCCTGTCGCCGTGTCTGTGTTGTGTTCTCACAGTGGCTTCGTTTTATTGTTGGTGGTGTTCTTGGTGGGTACATTGCTGCTAAGCTGTCTGGGTAGAATTTTTTTCTCCCACTGGCGCTCGCTGTGAAGTAGTTTCCCGTTTTTTTTTTCGTTTGTGTTATCGGTGTCTTGTACAAAGCAGCCATTCACTTGTCGACTGCCCCGAACGCCGTGTCGCGCGTACACACCCACTTAAACCTTGTGCCGTTTTTTTTTTCCACCTCGCCTGCCGTCTACTGTTGTTTTTCGTTCGTTTTTTATTTGTATGGATAGCGTCTACAAATATGTCGATGCATATGTGTGTACTTCTCTCCTGTCTGCCGAGCTTTTACGTCCCCTTCTTCGTTTTTCTTGTTCCTTTCAGTCTTTCCTCTCACCATAAACAGCGAGTACCATGAGTGGTGGCTATGCGTGCTGCTTGTGTGGCACCTTCGCGCCGCTGTCCACGACGTCTCAGGCACCAACATGTACGAGCGCACATCTTTTTCTTTGTATGCTCTCTTGCTCTCTTCGCAGGTGCTTTCTTTCTTGCTTCTCCGGTGTTCTTCGTTCAGCGACTCACACCTCTTTTTTTTTCGCTCTCTCAAAACTTACCTGCCCTTCCCTTTACACGTTTTATGTTGGCGCAACTCTCACTGGTTCACACAGGTCGGCCATCAGTAGACATCATGTTTTTCATCTGTGAGTTTCATAGATGCGCTGGTCGTGATGTTCACAGAACGGGTGCATGCGTGTGTACTTTCGATTTCCCTTGACGCCTTGGTCTCTCCCTCTGCAGGTGCGCGAGCACTCTGGTAGGTGTAGGTGTGTGTGTGTGTGTGTCCTTGCTGGAGTTGTGTACTTCTCTTAGTATTATCATTATGTGCCGTCGTAATATGTTTTGGTGCCGCTGCACTCACGGCTTCCGTTTGTCGTCATGCTAACTTTGCGTTCCGGCGGTCCCGCTATCCCCTCCGCCCTCCTCCTCCTCCTCCTCTCTCTGACTGAGCCTTTTTTGCGGTCGTCTTTTTTTTTTTCGCTCGTGTGCGTTGTGTGGTTTGCCGTTCTGCCCGTGTGCGTCTTCAGTTCCTTTACCGAGTGTCTGTGCCAGTGCAAGGCACAGGATCAAGCGAAACCAAGTCGACGAGGAAAGAAAGAAAAGTAGAGCATCACTCTGCGTGCTCGGTCCGACATTCGAAGAAACTGGGTAAATCACCTCTGGGGAGGCTACGGCAGTGGAGCTGGTGTGCACGATGTACGCGTGCACACCTGCATGGGGCGAAAAGAAAGACCGAGAGGGGCTCTGCACACACATAGTTCTCGATTCGCCACTTGAAGACACCGCTCTTCGACAGACGTCGGCGATGCGGAGGGACTTCACAATGACGCACATCATTCTTTTCTCTCTCCTTGGTCTTGAACCATTCATGAAGGCATCCAATGCAGCTGTGGTGCGCAGAGCCATTCAAAGCAGTGAGGCGCAGCCACAACAGCAACAACAACAAAAAAACATACAAACTTCACGAAGCACTTCGTAAGGGTGAAAGCTGAGGCGGAGCCGAAGGGCGCACTAACCAGGCATGTGAGTCGTGCGAAGTGCTGGTGCCTCTAATTCACCTCCTCCCTCTAACACGGCAGTGCACGCGGAAAAAAAAGGGGCTGGGAATCCTGTGCGGCTTCATGTCCTATCTCGTTCTCTTTTCACGCTCACCCGCTGCCCCTTCCTTTCTTCCTTCCTCTCTCTCGCCTTGTCTTCTCCGTCTGCCCCACCCCTGTTTGCACATCGACATGGGGATATTTTGTCATGGCCTTCGAAGCTCCTCTCGACCTTGGCGCTCTCTCTCTCTCTGTGTGCGAGTGTGTATATTTGAAACTCTCTCTGATTTTTCGTTTTTTTTTCCTCAATTTTTCCTTTGTTTTTCTTTTTCTTTTTGGTGGATTTCGTCTTCCTTGTTTGCCGCCTCGACCGTTCTGCTTTGACCCTAAGTCTTGTGGCGCTTCCCTCTCCCGAACCCGTCTGCTGTCGTTACGCGTCCGATACTTATCACCGTTCTATACGCACTCCCACCCTCTCTCTTACTACCGGCCCTCGCCGCACGTGAGAAAACTACACAGCGACGTAGAACTCCGCCCCACCCCTCCCTCCTCTCCCAGTCTTGGCCCAGTCGTGCCTTGCACACACACACACCTCCCTCCTCTCGGTGACTGAAGCTTGAAGAAAATGGTGTCTCCAGCAGACTACCGGATCAGCGAGATCTCTCGCTTTCTCATTCTCGTTGGAGGCGTCTGCGCCAGTACATGCATGTCCACCTTCTACGGTTTCAACATTATCAGCAAAAACCTTGCAGATATGTTCAACCTGACCGGTACGGACCTGACCACGATTACCACGATAGGTATCGTTATCGGCTTCATCACGTTTCCGTTTGGTATGCTGCTTGATCACATGGGCCCCATGTGGGTGTGCATGTGTGCCTGTACGCTCAACGCTCTCGGTGCGCTTCTTTACGCCCTCGCCTTCAACGGCAACATCAAGGGTAGCGTTCCCACGCTCGCCGTCTTCTGCGCCATCATGAACCTT
>NC_018256.1:712850-715006 GCF_000227135.1 Leishmania donovani | reverse complement strand
CAGACTACCGGATCAGCGAGATCTCTCGCTTTCTCATTCTCGTTGGAGGCGTCTGCGCCAGTACATGCATGTCCACCTTCTACGGTTTCAACATTATCAGCAAAAACCTTGCAGATATGTTCAACCTGACCGGTACGGACCTGACCACGATTACCACGATAGGTATCGTTATCGGCTTCATCACGTTTCCGTTTGGTATGCTGCTTGATCACATGGGCCCCATGTGGGTGTGCATGTGTGCCTGTACGCTCAACGCTCTCGGTGCGCTTCTTTACGCCCTCGCCTTCAACGGCAACATCAAGGGTAGCGTTCCCACGCTCGCCGTCTTCTGCGCCATCATGAACCTTGGCTGCTCCTCCTTCGACACGGGCTCCTTAATGGCCGTGCTCGGCAGCTTTCCGCTGACGAAGGGCCCTGTTGTGGCCATCATGAAGACCTTCACTGGCCTTGGTGCGTCCATCCTGGCCCTCATCAACTACAGCTTCTTCCGGAAAAGTGATGCGCACTACATGTTCTTCATGGCAGCGCTTATTGTCTGCATAGGCACCGTGGCAGTCATCTTTATCCGCTTTCCTCCCTACCACATCCTTGATCACGAGAAAACCCGCGTGCCGGAGAAGATGCAGGTGCGCCGCCGCCTGACGGAGCGCGCCTACCTGACGCAGTACCCGCCGATGACTCGCTTCTACCTTGGCTTTGGCATCATTATTGCGCTTGTCACCTACCTGACAGTGCAGTCCTTCTGTGTAGCCTACGCAAACCCGAGCGACTCGGCGCGCATGGGCAACACGGTCGTGATCATAGTGCTCGTCTTATGCCTGGGCCTCATGGCGGCCCCGCTCCCGTTTCTGGGCGGGATGGAGAAGGAGCCTAGCAAAGACCTCCCCGACTACCCGGGGGACGAGGTGATGAGCTTCGAGAACGAGGATGAGAAGCGTGTGCTGCAGCCCACCGCCGAAGAAATGGCCGAGGATGAGAACGCGCTTGGTGAGCTGTACCTGAAGGACGCCCACTGTGAGGTCGACAAAAAGGGAAAGAAAACGTCGGACTCCTCTGATGAGGTGCTGGCGCACCGGCAAGTCGACTCCGAGGATGCCGTGATGTTGGAGGACGAGAACAAGGCGCGCATGATGATTTCCGACCAGGATCCGCAGTATCAGACGACCTTCTGGCAGAGCCTCAAGCGCCCCGACATCTGGCTGTGCTGGTGGAACACGATGGCGACCTGGGGCTGCGGCATAGTCATGGCCTTCAATTCGGCTCAGATCTACCAGTCATTATCGAATAATAAATACGAAAAAAAGACGAACACGATGTACTCTGCCATCATCAGCGTGGCGAGTGCGCTGGGCCGCCTGTCCATGGGTATCCTCGAGTTCATGATAAACCGCCAGCCCTCCGAGACGCGCCCGGTCATCACCATCGTTTATCCGGTGGCCTCCATCTGCATGGTGGTCGGCCTCATCTTCTTGCTGGCCCTCCCACTCGAGTCGAAGGCCATCGTTATTGGCTTCTTCTTCGATTCCTTCGGCAACGGCTTCAGCTGGGCCTGCACGGCGCTGACGGTGCGCACGCTGTTCGCCAAGGACATCGGCAAGCACTACAACTTCATGTACGTCGGCGCCTTCATTGCAGTCATTGCGCTAAATCGCTTTGGCTACGGTGAGATGTATGATCGTCAGGCAAAGGTGAACCGCGATGCCGACTTGGCTGCGGGCAGGACCCCCATCTACCCCGTCTGCGCCGGCAAGAAATGTGTCGCCAACGGCATGATTATCCTGTTGTGTGTGAACGCAACGGCGATTGTCGGTAGCACATGGCTCCATCTGCGCTACCGAAGGTTCGTTCTCAAGCACCGCGCTGAGAAGGCCGCTGCACGTGCGGAGGAACGCAGCCAGAGCGTTGAGCCTTTTCGCGCAGAAGACCTTCAGTAAGCGATCCCCATGTTTTTGAAGCGCTCGGAACGAGGAGGCCCTCCCATTACCTGTGTGATTCAGGCGGGCACCTACCTCGTTCTTCCGCCCTTCGGCTCCCCCAGGTGAAAATAGCTTTACATCGTTGCGCAAAAAAAGTGCAGCGAAGGTGAACGCTCTTATTTTTCCATCCTAGCCTGTACTCTGAGGACGAGAGTCACCGCAAGCTTGGCTGCAGGGCCC
>NC_018256.1:711816-712751 GCF_000227135.1 Leishmania donovani | reverse complement strand
CGAAGGTTCGTTCTCAAGCACCGCGCTGAGAAGGCCGCTGCACGTGCGGAGGAACGCAGCCAGAGCGTTGAGCCTTTTCGCGCAGAAGACCTTCAGTAAGCGATCCCCATGTTTTTGAAGCGCTCGGAACGAGGAGGCCCTCCCATTACCTGTGTGATTCAGGCGGGCACCTACCTCGTTCTTCCGCCCTTCGGCTCCCCCAGGTGAAAATAGCTTTACATCGTTGCGCAAAAAAAGTGCAGCGAAGGTGAACGCTCTTATTTTTCCATCCTAGCCTGTACTCTGAGGACGAGAGTCACCGCAAGCTTGGCTGCAGGGCCCGTTGCAGCCACTCTGTCTGCTGAAGCCAAGAACGCCCCTCCCCCCTCCAACTCACACCCGCACACCTATCCCTGCTGCATGCCGAACCACTTGCGGTGGTGACAGGTGCAAGCAGCTACAAAGACGCTGGGCACGTCTGTACCATTCATATGATTTGCAGAGTGCCAGGGTGGCTTGAGCGTGTGTCTCGCCCGGCCCTCACTGCCCTTGCTGGTGAAGGGAGCCGGAGCCACCCCGAGGAGGGGATGCGCCAGGGGGGCGGCCAGCACGGTGGAGGCGGCTGTGAGGCGACCTGCGAGGCGGGTGGGCGGCCAGCGTTAGAGGCGGAGGGCCGCGCTGAGGTGGCGGAGTCGGCGCATTGCCGTAACGCGTGCGGCCTACGGCCGCTTCGCACCAGGCGGATGGGGCCTGTGACAGACCGTCTCCAGCGTAGACTGCATGCCGTGTGTGGGAGAGCGGGCACCTTGGAAGGGAAAATAAAGACTGTGCTGAGCTGCACTTCCGTTTGATCTTTGCTTTTACTTTTTGGAGGAAGGGGTGTATGCCGCAGGTTTTTTAATCTCCTCGTGCACCTCTCTCTTTCTCCGGCGGCAGCAGAAGACAGAGGAAGAAGC
>NC_018256.1:694237-711717 GCF_000227135.1 Leishmania donovani | reverse complement strand
CGCTGAGGTGGCGGAGTCGGCGCATTGCCGTAACGCGTGCGGCCTACGGCCGCTTCGCACCAGGCGGATGGGGCCTGTGACAGACCGTCTCCAGCGTAGACTGCATGCCGTGTGTGGGAGAGCGGGCACCTTGGAAGGGAAAATAAAGACTGTGCTGAGCTGCACTTCCGTTTGATCTTTGCTTTTACTTTTTGGAGGAAGGGGTGTATGCCGCAGGTTTTTTAATCTCCTCGTGCACCTCTCTCTTTCTCCGGCGGCAGCAGAAGACAGAGGAAGAAGCGCATCCGGGGGGCATCCGCCCCCCCCTCCCCCATTCACCTGCAGTGGCACGCAGGATGTCTTGTGTTCCTGGCGCTTTTGTCCAGTGTCAAGGATTTTGTTTTTCGTTTGGGATGACGACAGGATGGCTCTTTCTCCCCTCCCCTCCCCAGCTCCCTCTCTTTTTTTTTCGCGTGATCTTTCACGATTTTTTTTGCTCGAACTTCTTTTGTTCTTTTCATCGTTTCTCTTTCCTTGTGCTTTTGATCGCATGTTGTTGTCGGTACGACACCGTCGGTTGTTCTATCGTGCATACACGAGGAAAAAAGGCAAAAAAGCTCACACAAACTCTCACACGCACACAAGACGCAAACTGGAAAAAAAAATGATTGCTTGCAAGGCATTCCCATACACCGGCACCTCAGCTTCTCACGTACGCAAGAGAGAAGTGGAGGAGTAGGAGCACCGTCGATGGATCGTGCATGCATAGATGTGATCGGGGAGCGTTTTTTTTTGTTTGCTTCCCCTCCCCCTGCTGGCTTTTCTCATGATTATGTTTTCTGTTTTCGTCTGCGCCCTCCCTATCTCTGTGATTTCTTTTCTTAAATAAACGTATTCGTGTGTGTGTATATGTATTGGAGCGTTTCGTTTGGTTCTTCATGATCCTTCGATTCTTCTCTTGTGTTGCGGACCCCCACCCTCCTCTGTCTTCTCACTCCTTCTTCTTTCTTGTCTTCGTATGCTCGTTATACAACTGGCTGGATGTCTGCGTTTTCCCCCTTTTCAGTTCTCACCGCTCGTGTGTGTTTTCATATATGCCCGTCTTATCGGCGCTCTGAATGCTTTTTTTTCCCGCTCGCTCGCTCGCTCGCTCTGCACACTGATGAGACTCGGTCACGCGTGTGCGTGAGAGCGGGGGGCGGGGGGCACGTGCGCCTCTTCACGGCCCGCTCGAAAAGTCGCACACACACGGCGACGCATATCGAACATAGAGGAAGAGGTGTGAGGTAAACTGGAAACGGCAAATAAGTGGTACGCACGACGAAAACAAAAAAAAAGCCAGAAACGACGAAGATAAAGCGAAGACTCTTTTTGGTTTCTGGCTTGTCATGATAGGGAATGGGCGCAAGTGTATGCTTGCTGCCACTCACACCTTGTGTCTCGTGGCAGCCAGTGCAAGACGCGTTGGGCAACCTATCTGGTATGAACATACTTTTTTTTTTTTTCGGATTTGCCGCGACGACTAACATTCCACCGTGACGACATGCATGCATGTTGCTTGACTAGAGCGACTCATGAGGTAACGCCTGCGTCTCTATCTCTTCCCCCATCCCCCCACTCCATCGCTGCCAGAAGCTTGAACTCATGAAGGGAAAAAAATATGAAGAGAGTGTCAATGCCGAGAAGAATATATGCATCTCTTTAGACTGTTTTCTTGTGATCATTCTGGCCGCCAGGCTCGAAAGATTGTAAGCGCGCCCATTCTTTGTCCCTCTTACTTAAGCCGCACCATTTGCGGGCCAGTTCTGTTTTCACTCCAGGTGTACGTGTGCATGTGGGTGGCTGTCTTTTGCGCTGCTGCTGCTGTCCATCTTTGCCTCGTCCGCTTTTCTTTCCCTGCTCTCTTTTACACTCCCTTCATCCTCTTTGCTTACCGAAAGAGTGCGTGCGTGCCTGCCTGCCTCCCTGCCTGCCTGTGTGTGTGTGTGTGTGTGTGTGTGTGTGTGTGTGTTTGCTAATTGGTTTTAGTTGTTGTTCTTGTTTGTTTTCTTGTTCTTTCCTCTATTTCGCTCTTTTCTTTCGTTTTTCTTGCTTTGCCGAGTGTTGTACACTGCATCGAATTCTTTTTTTTTTCTCAGCTTTCAAAGGCCTCGATTTGTTCCCTCCTCCCTCCATTTGTTCTCTCTCTTTTTTCTTTCTCCCTCGCCTGACGTTGTCCATGTGTGGCTAAGTAAACGGCCTTTGCTAGATTCACGAAAAAAAAAGAAAGGGCGGAAAGGAGGTGAGCTCTGCTCTCTCACGCCGGAGGCATCTCGCGCACTCGCGCTCCTCCTCCTTTCCTTGCCTGTGCCTCTCCCCCTTTCTTTTCTGTGGCCGTTTCTTCTTGTCTCTCGTGTAGTGACGTACTCGTCTTCACCATCTGCGGTGAGCTTGATGAACGTCATTGTTTTCTCGTTCAAGGAGTACTCAGATGAGGGCGATGGTAATGGGATCGCTATCGAAACTGCAGGAGAGAGGAAGAGCGGGCTGCCTTTGACTGGATGCGATTTTCTCACGTGCTTTTGTTTGTGTGTCGTGAAGATGAGGGGAGAGGGCGTATGTGTGCGTGCGTGCCGTGACTGTGTCTCGCTGGCGCTCCCTCTTGAAGAAAAGAGCGTTGCGGAGAAGCAGAAAGGGAGTGAGGTGCAGCGAACGAGACGGGAAGAGTCACAGTGACCTCTCTCTCTCTTGCCTTGCGCTGCGCCTCCGTATTCATTCGCCTTGCTTTCATGCGGCCATTGCTAGGTATGATGGAGGAACACGCTTTTTCAGGTGCCCTACCCTCTCCCCCCATCCGCACGCACATGCACACCTCTCAGCCTCCCGTGCCTCCTTTTTTTTTTCTTCGTCTTTGTTCTTGCTCGATTGTGTGTTTGTGTGTGTGTGGTCGTGTGCTCATGTCCGCCCCATAAAACGGGGCGCCCTGTCACACGCTTGTTCTCCTTCTCTTTTCTTTTTTTTTTTTTGCGAACTTTCTTCTCTTTTTTCGTTTACGCGCGGAACACAACTAAGCGAACCGAATGCCTCTCATGCCTCCCTTTGCATATAGAGAGATCGATCTATATATGCGTGTGCACCACGAAGGGTTCCTTTCTTACTTTTTTTTGTCTGCGTGCATGTGCCCGTGCGTTTGCCTTCTCTCTCTCTACCTACCTACCTATCGCATTCGAGGTGCAGAGGAAAAAGGGGGACAGGAGATTTATGCGACGTGTCATGGTAATCTCTCTCTCTCGTCCTCACTCCGGCTGCGTCTGCACGGGCGCCCTGACATCTGCTTTTTTTTTTTCGGCGCTTGCGGCGGAATCACCATGGCACGCAGAACTACTTGAAATGACAGTATAGAACGTGCAGGGGAGATCGTCGTTTTTGAGCCAACCAGCGAGGACAGAGAAGGACAACGTCGCGAAGCGTGTGGAACAGTGAAGTAGTCAAAGGCACAGCGGATAAGCAGAGAATATCGAGAGGGAAAAAAGATGTTGCATTGCACACACACACACACAGACAGATGTATAGCGACGGCGGGAATGCCGACCGCGGACCTCTTCTCGCTTCCGTGTCTGAGCGCACAAACCTCGAGCATGCAGCGAAGACTCCTCTTCTGCTGCACACCGCATCTCTCTCCCTCTCTCTTGTGTTTTCGCCTCGCTCTGAATGCTCTTTGCCCCACGCCGACCCCTCTCTAGCGTTTATACGTTTTTTTTTTTGCGCTGTTTACTCTCCGTTTTCCTACTGTTATACGTCAGCGAGATGTCAGGCGCACTCCCGACGAAAGTGCCATGCGAAGCGGTGCTTTCACTCAAAAAAAAAGGAGGTGACGTTTCAGGATGCAGGAAGCGAACGAGAAAACGAAAATGTGCATTTCGGCGCATTCACGTGCATGTCACTGCGGATCCGTGCTCATGGATGTGCGCAGGACGTCGCTTGCCTTTTTTGGCGGTCGCCAAGACGCCCTGTGGGCGTGGTCGGGCAGCGAGTACCACTCTCAAGTGCAGTGCTAGCCATGCTCCGTGTAGCCGCGCGTGTGTCCGCGCTAGCGCTGACCTTTTCTCTTCGAGTGCCGTGTGCACCCGGCGAGCTTTCTGTCCGTACTTGGAGGACGCGCGCGCGTTCCTCATTTTTGCTCACGTAAGGATTCATCTTGCCTATCTCTCTCCCTCTTTGTCTCCGTTCTATTCCTCAACACACACACACACACATGCATGCATGCGCGCCGTCCCCCCCCCCTTTCGACTCTCCACTTTTTCGTTGTTTCACGCACACACACCTGAGCATGCTTGTTTTCTGGTGTAGAGGGCACCGCCGGCTGTGTTCTCGGTGCACAAGGCTGCGCAACACACTCGCTTGAGTGCTGAGGGCGAATGGCTCTATTCTGGTATTGCATTCCCCCGCTTTTGCATGCGGGTGTGTAGAGTACACGCATCACTGCGGACGCACGCGCAGAGGCAGTGCTCATACACAGAGACACGCATACACCTACACACCCGCATACAACTTCGTCTGATGGGTGCGATACATTGAAGGGGTCAGAGATTGTATCGGGTCTGCCGGTGAGTCCATTGTAGCTCACATGGCGTATGCGTATGTGCATGTGTGGCGAGAGAGGAGGCGAGCGCGCGAGAGTTGGCGCAACTTGGATGGTGCTGCCGCCCGTGGGGCCTTCTGATGAATAAGAGCGAAACAGGGCGAGGTATACGGTGACAGCGGTGAGACCCACATGCTTACCTGTAGTTGTGGTGCTGTTTGCCACGGACTCGAGGCGCATCGAGGGGGTGCGCAGAAGAGCGTTGCTGCCGTTGCCTTCGTGCCGAAGCCGCTTTGGCTGTGTGCGGAGTGGGTGTGTGGGCGTATGTTGCGCACGCTCTCCCGCCACAGCTCCTTTCTGACCCTCTAGCTTCACAAAGGACAAAGAACTGGAGTGCGACGGAGAAGGTGGTGGAAGCGAGAGAGACCCGGGAGACGGCATGCGTGTAAAGCGATTGGTAGTGAGAGGGAAGGTGGAGGAGGACATGCTCGCACCCGCGCTGCTGCTTCGCCTTCCCTCTCCAACCGCCTTCCGCTCAGCTCTGCTGCCTCTCTTCGCAGTTTGCCCTCTCAATCGCCTATTCGCTTTCTCTGTTGCTTCCCTTCACCTCTTCGATGGGGCCTTCAGTGTCATAGCCTTTGGAGATACTTCCTCAGCTGCCTAGTGCATGTGCTGGGCCTGTGCGAGGCTCTTTGTGTGGAATGTTTGTGGCTGCAAAGCGAGGATGTTTGAGGAGTCGTCTTCCCTTCGTTATCATGGTGACGCCTTGCTCCATAGGAACTTCGCGAGAAGCGACGGCTGGAAAGTATGCGCACACGGAAGCGCTATCAAAAACGTGCGTGCACGGAGGGATGCCTCGCGTATTTTAGCGTGCTCACCTTCTGTCTGGCTCTCTTTCTCCCCTATCCTTGTGCGCTGGCGTCCGCGTATACGCACGCGGTGCCTCTCTGTCCGTCAACCCAAGCAGAGTCAGCTCGTCGTTTGTGGAAGCTAGGAGTTGAGGGGAAGGGATGACGGAGGGAGCAGGCCGCAAGGAAACGACAACGGGCAAGAGCAACAGAAATGTGGTCTGTGTGAAACTAGTGCGTGGTGGCATCCTCCCGTCCCGTTTTTTCTTGGCCGCCACGTTATGATTTACCTCTCACACACCGCAGTCGGCAGCACCCTACCCTTTCTCCTTCATCGCCGGCAGTCGAGCGTCTCAGCCGCGTGAAGACCCGGCGATACCGTCAAGAACAGAAAGGAAAGACACACAGCTGAACAACCGCACATTTGTGACGCTCTCCTCTGTGAAAGGTGGCCCGTCAGATGAGGATAGGAGGCTGTAGCGCGTGTCTCTTGCCTCATCACTCACTCATTCGATTTCTCGTCGCTAAGCGTGTCGCCGAATGGGGTAGTCTCATGACTAACCCAATGGCTACACCGTGCAGTACGACACATCCAATGGGTTTTATGCGACCAGGCTCGGATGATTTCTGTTCTCGCCTTTGCGCGCGACGCCATTACCTGTCCACATCTCCTCCTGCGCTTCCTTCTCCCTCTCTCCGGGTGCCTCTTTCGACACGCACCAACATCCACACCCACGCAAATACATGCGTCTGCTTACACTTGGCGTCTCTTTGGACACGCACGGGAATCCCGCCCTCCTTTGACAGCTGATCCCTCTCTCCACCTCAGTTTATGCTCAACGTACGCGCGACCGTAGCGCTTGTTGTCCCCCGACTCCTTTTCCGCCCTCTCCTCTCTCCTATCTCTTAGTTGCCTGCAAAATTGTCGAGGAAGTGAACCTGCACTCAATCAGCCGTGTCGCGCATCTCACCGTCTTGAGTACGATAGGTGTGTGTTGGGTGAAGCAATCGCATGTCAAACCCCTGCCCCCTTTCGCTGTCTTCCTCATCCCCCTTTGCCCCTCTCTGACGGCACCATTTCATCCTGCCCCATCACTCACACGTCACTGTAGCCCTCCTCCCCTTCCCCTCCTGAATTCACCACACCACTCTCCATTTCTGCGCCATCCCGACGTTTGCTTTGTGTGTGTGTATTTCTTTTTCACTGTTCCATAGCGGATCACGTCCCTCCCCCTCCTCCCCTCTCCTCCACTGATCTCTTCTTATTTCCGGTTGTTTCCTCTTCGCGAAGGAAAGGAGCCGCTTAACCACGGCACTAGCTCTCTTAACCCCCCAAAAAAAAAAGCAAATATAAAACGAAAACGCCACAAAAAAGTACGAAGTGCATCATGAAGCTCGTTGTCGATGAGCTCTATCGGTCACGGATGCTGATGGCCGGCGTGTATGTGGGGCTTGCTATCAGCTCCACGTATGGTTTCAGCATCTTCACGGAGCACCTGCGGAGCAAATACAGCTTCAATCAGGCGGACATCACAACGATCAGCACCGTGGGCAACTGCTGCGGCTATCTTGTCTTCTTTGCCGGCATGTTGTTCGACTTTGCCGGGCCGAAGGTGCTGTTTCCGATTGCCGGGTTTTTGGGTTTTCTCGGCTTCCTTTTCTTTGGGCTCGCTTTCGACGACATCATCACGAGCAAGAGCAAAGAAATGGCCCTCATCCAGTTTTGCATCTTCAATGCCATCTTGTACTTCGGATGCCCAGCCATGGACGTGGCAACGTTGATGCCGCTCATGGTCAACTTTCCGCTGGAACGCGGGTATATGGTGATTATCCAGAAGACCTTCTCAGGCCTTGGCACATCGGTGCTCATGGCGTACTTCAACGGCTGGTTCCTTAACCTGGGCGCGAAGCACGAAAGCAACTACTCGGGCTACGCCTACTTTGTCGGCGCGCAGATGTTTTTCTGCGCCTTGCTGGGCTGCTATTTTATTGACCTCGCCCCGTACACACCGTGCCAGTTTCGGCGGAACCGCCTCACCGAGGAGCAGGCCGCTGAGAGGAAGGCCACGTTGGCTGTCTACGGCAAGCAGCACGCCTCTGCCCGGCGTCTGTACATTGGTTGCTTCATGGTCGGTGCCAACCTCATCTTCCTCGCCATCAGCTCGATCGTGACAGGTTACGTGCCCACCAAGAAGAGTGGCTACCTCGTCATCTCTGTGATAGCGGTGTTTCTGCTAGCGCTCTTCTCCCTCATGGCGCTACCGATCCAGTTCCTCGGGCGCTACCCCGTCATCAAGAAGCGGCACCCCGACTTCCCCAGCCTTGGTTACTCGGACGATGTGCCGGAGGAGGCTGAGGCTGTCCGCGAGGCCAAGTTTGCGGACGTCGATGAGATGGAGGCGGCGGCGGATGCCGGCGACGCCGCGCAGCAGCGGAGCAGCGTCAGCAGGGAGCCGACGACCGTGCAGAACCCAACTGACGGGCAGCGTGTTGGCGGCGCAGGCAGCGCGAATGCGGCTGACGTTCATGCGATGGCGTTGAAAGGGGGTGGTGAGATTGCCAATGGGATGCAAACCTACGAGGAGGACGAGGCGGCAAGTCCGCGGATGTCGGATACTGTGGAGAGGGAAGAGGGAGCCGCTCCTGCGCCGCAGACGAACGTTGCCGGCGACCCGCAATACTACCAATCGTTCTGGCGCAACCTCCTCACGATCGATCTGTGGCTCTTCTGGGTCAGTTTCTTCGGCATGTGGGGCACCGGCACCGTGATGCAGATGAACGCAGCGCAGATCTACCGCAGTAAGAACTTCGGCGTGTATGACCAGTCCCGCCTCTCTCTCTATGTCGCCCTCATCGGCGTCGGCAGCGCCATCGGCCGTATCGTCAGCGGCATTCTGGACATGTGGCTCATTCGGCGCAAGGCGACCTCCACGAACGAGATCTTGACGACCACCTTCCTTCCAGTTGGTGCGGTGCTGCTGTTCGCCTCCTACCTCTTCTTTGCGGTGATCCCAGCGGAGGGTCTTGTCCTGCCCTTCCTGCTTGGCTCCATAGGCACCGGTATGGGCTGGGGCCTTGGTGCTCTGAGCGTGCGCATCGTCTACGCGAACGACATTGGCAAGCACTACAACTTCATGTTCTCCTCTGGCTTTGTCAGCACCATTGCCCTAAACCGCTTTATGTTTGGCGGCATGTTCGACAAGGAGGCCAGCCGCCTTGGCACAGCCCCCAACTGCAACCAGCCGTCGTGTGTGCGGAATCAGATGCTTATCCTCATGGCAGTGAACGCCATGTCCACGATAGCGGCCGTCTTGGTGCACCTCCGCTTCCGCCGCTTCGTGCGCCAGGAGCGGGCGAAGCAGGCCGAGGCGGCGCTGGCGCTGGAGGCGAAGAACAAGAGCGACTGACCACCGGTGGACAGGGTTTGCACCTAGCAGGCACATCGGTTGGCGAGGGGAGTGGCACGCGCACGTCTGCATACTCAGCAGTGATGGAGGGTACAGCCGGACAGAAAAAGAAAAGCATGAGGGACGTGCAACCGTGCCGAAGAAGGTCGGCGCCTCCCTTCTCGTCTGCTCCGGTTTAAGCTCCAGGATCGTCGTTCTCGAGTTCTGCTCTTGGCCTTCTGGTGTCTCCTCCCCTCCCATTTCTTTCATGCAATCTTTCTTCGTGGCTCCCTCGCGAGAGCTTCCACAGCGAGAGACCTGCAAAGGCGATTCCTCTCTCTCCCTCCCGCCGTAAGAGAAAGAAAATGTGAAATACAGCGTGCGCCGCGTCACAGTGCGCTATGCTGCCTTGGAAAAGAAAACACGACACACCCAAAAACAAACAAGGAAAAAATAGGAAATCAAAAAGAAAGGGAGGTGGCAAGACAGTGTATGATCGCCCCTCCCCCATCCGAATGCTTGCGTATTGCGTGTGCGAGAGAGCAAGCGACAGCGTGGCAGAAAAAAAAAGACTAAGCGAATCTGAGAACGCAAAAGAAGTTGGAATCAATAAATGAATGTTTTTTGTACGTCACCTACACAGCGGTGTAAAAACACCAGATGAGCGGGAGGTGAGGAGAACCCATTTAGCGACAGCAAGGAAAACACACACACACACACAGGAACAAACAAAAAAATGAAAAAGAAGTTTGCCTCTGTGTTTCTTGCTTTCGCGCCGACGAATAGGTAACACAGCATACCGCTGGCGGAGTTGGCGTTCTTCTTGGGCGGTATGCTGAGGTACATCCATATATATATATATATATATGGATGTATGTCTACTCTCTCTCTTTTGCTGTGGATTGACTTACCGCTTTTCGTCTCTCGATGTTTCTTTCGTTTTTCTTTTGTTTTTCTCTTGTCTGTGCGTGCGCGCGTTGCATTCTTTTTTAGCTGTGTTTCCCGTCTTCTTTTTTTTTTCCACTTTGCAACTGTCGCCGCCGCCACTTTCGTCGGCGTTGTTTGCCTTGTCGCTCTCCCTACCTACCTACCACATTCGAGGTGCGGAGGAAAAAGGGGGACAGGAGATTTATGCAACACGTCATGTTAATGGCGCTCGCTCTCTCGTTTTGTTTTCCTCGTCTTGGCTAAGCACTGGTCGCTAACTTACACGATATCTTCGCGCACCACTCTGCCTCTAAGTAACACCACTCCTTGTTTTATTCTTGCTTGTTAGTGCTAATACTACTACTACAGCTAGCCTCTTCTGTTTTTCGTGGATGTGCCGGAACGCATGACGTATGGACGAAGAGTTGGCCGCCCCCTCGAGGCAGAAGGAAGAAGGACACCTTGAGAAGCTCCGGAAAGAAGATCCGTGTCTTTAAGCTAAACACTAATGGGGTGTGCAAGTGATGAGCTCAAACCGGAGAGATGCAGTGGGGCGATGTGGCCAATCGCGTGTGAGATGGGGGCTCTCTGCAGTCGGAGGGGTGCGGCGGCAGGACCTTCAACCGGGTTGCAAATACGAAATAAATCTTGCAGCCTTGGAATGTGGCGTGGATGCAGAGGTTCACAGTGTCTTGCTTCCGTAAGCACTGCTGCGTTTCTATCTAACCGCTCCGCTCCCCCTCCCCCTCCTCCCCGTACCTCCGGAAATCGGAAATGCTCGTGAAGGAAGCGCTGCACATTGATGGGCGCTGAGTGAGCGCGTGTTACGAACGACGCGCGTTTTTCGTTCGTTTTCGATGTGCTCTTCGTGCGAAATGGATCGTAGTAGAAGCGGCCTCGCGTAATGGTTTCTCTCTTTCGGTCTTTCGGGGCAGATCTCACCTTCGCTCCCCTGTACCTCTTGTCGGGCTTCATTAGCGCCCTCCGTCCTCGGGGTCGCTGCTGCTGCGGTTATTTCATTCTCCGAGCCGTGCGTGCACGCTGCGTGAGTGTGCAGAGCCCCTGTAGGGAGAGGAGGATGAGAGCACACACGACGCATGCCGTTTTCTTCTGAGCCTCGTGTGCTTCTATGTGTGTATTCGAGAGTGTCTATTTTGGCCAGCCTTCGAGTATCCGTCTTTCCTCTTTTTCGTCCTCTCCTTCCCTCGAATGCATGTCCGTTATTTTTTTTTCGTTCTCGTTTTTTTTTTTAAGCAGAGCATGACTCTTTCCCTTTTGTTTCTGTGTGTTCACTTATGCGTGTCTCGCTTCTCTCGATGGGGTGGGCTCTCCGTGTATGCTGGAGTGCCGTCCTCTTGCGTGGCCCCCATTGCATTCTGCTTGGGGATCGCCGCGTTCGTTCTCCGCGCGCCTAGCAAACGCACGCACATCACAGCTACTCCCATCCGAAGAAGCCGCAATATATGCTTTTTCTTTTGTTTTGCTTCACGTGTTGCCCTCTCGCTTCCTCGGCCGCTGTGTGTCTGTGCGTCGCTTGTCTTTCATTTCTGCTCTTCTTCGATCCCTTATCAGACACCGAAGACGCGCTGCGTTTTTCTTTTTTTTTTTGTGGAGAGCGAAGGATTTCCTGTCCTCTCGCTTCCTTTTTTCCCCAGCACTTCGGAAAACGCTTCGGAACGTGTGTTCTGTGTTCTCTTTGGTGTTTTTGGCAGGTGCGCGTGCGTGGAATGCTGTGAGCGTTTTTCTTGCTTTTTTTTGCGGGAGGGAGTCTGTGCTTTCACAACCCCACTGGCCGCGGTACGCCACTTGACTTGACGAAAGGAATGAGAGGAAAGAAGAGCCCACTTAGCGTTGCGTAAAAGCGGGTCGTGCGTCAGTCGGAACTAGAAGAGAAGGAGCGCATCCGTACATAAATCGTGGGCGGCGTTTATTACAGATCACTTTTCCAGGGCGTAGTCTGTAGTGCTGCCGTTCTGTTTCGTGGTCTTCAAGCCGGTTTCAGCACATATGGTGCTCTTGTAGCGCAGTCGTTGCGTCAGTCGGCAAAACTGCAGCGGCCGGCGAAATGGTGGAGGAGGGAATGCGAGGGTTCGAGATCTTGTGAGCAGGAAAGCAAGTGAGACTCCAGTTTTTCAGTCGTCTATGAAGTGTCTGCGGCTTGGATAAGGATGCTCATGTAGCGTGGTAGTGAAAAGACTTTACAGATGACGAGAAAGCATGCGCAAAGGTATACGTGTGTGCGTGTGTTTGTGCTCATCAGTGTGGGCAAGCGAGCGCACTGTAGACTCGAGGTAGCACTCGTCGGCATTGTTGAAGGGTGATAAATCTCATACACGTACTGTGCAAGCAACGAAAAATAGCGAAGGCAACGAAGCACAATTCATGCGAGGCCGATCAGTGCCTTCGCTTGTTGCATGGGGAGAGATGGAAGCGTGCGCGACCTGCGGGGCGCCATCCCATATGCTACGAGTTTTGGCGATCGGAGTAAACAGGGGGAAGGGGTAAAGACCAAGAGGCTTCGGAGTAGCGACTCCGTTGATGTAGACTACCGCCCCCCCTCCCCCACTTTTTTTGGTCTTCTTCCCTTTTGCTCATGCGATCCGCCAGGCTCTCCTCTCCGTTTTATACACGCCCTTTTCATTGACCCCCTCTCTTTCTCGACCTCTGCGCACGCGCATCTCGTAGCGCAAGCGATCAGTGGACGCCGGCAAGGACTTGCGTGTCCTCCGTGGTTTCCTCTCGCTCCTTCGTAACCTTTTCTTTTCGGTCATCCTTATTCTTTGGTGTGTTTACATCCCTTTGTTGCTTCGAGCTCGTGTTGCTGAAGTCTTCGCGGGTTCTCGTGGCGCTGTGCTCCTCGAGCGTGTTTTCTTTTTTACTCTGTTCACGCCATATTCTCCAAGTGAGCACCATTCACGCCTTCGCCCACCTCCGTCAAGGTCGAAACCAGATGTGCGGCATCTGCCTTCTTGTGAGGCAGAAGCTCGTGAACGCCGCGACCACAACTACGCCGGTGCTAGCTTCACCGCAAAACGAATCGCAGCAGCGGTCAACAAAGTCTAGCACGGCGGCTTCACACTCGAATCCCTTTTTTCCGCCACAGGACGAGGTGGTGCAGCAGCAGAGCCGCAGCCACCCCTCCAACGGTGTCAGCTGCGCCACCCCTTTTTCGTCCTGGGCGGGGCAGACGCACAGTCTCACTCCATGCCTGTGCACGCAGGCAGGGTTGGATGTGAAGAGCTTCCTCAGCAGCAACAGCAGCGAAACTGTCAATGACCTCTTCGCAGAAATGGTTCACAATCTGCGCCGCCGTGGTCCTAACACGTACGGCATCACCCGGCGGTCCTTCTCCGCGGTCTGTCAGGTGCCCACTGACCGCGGCGTCTCGCTGATGCATCCTGTGTCGCCGATGTCATCCGCGGTAATGACGAACGGCGGGGACGCGACAGCTAGCACCGCTGCTCCGCACGCGTCCGTGCGCGCGAGCGCCGCCGTAAACGTTCGCACGGAGGTTGCAGGAGTCGCGTCCGTTCTTGGTCTGCGCGGCCACTCCACCGTCGCGCAGCCCTACGACGTGAGCGTCGAGACGGACGCCGAGGAAGACGGCCCTGCCAATTCGTGGGACTACCGCTCCTCCCTCTTGTGGAACGGGGAGATCTTTGGCGGCGCTCTCTGTCCGCCTCCGTGGGGCTCCGACACGGTGCTGTTGGCGAGCCGCCTCTCCCAAATGGAGTTGGAGTGCGTGAACATGGCACAAGAGACTCCGTCAGGGCCCAAGCTGCCCCCGCTGGCGCAGCGTCAGCGCATCTTCCTGCGCAAGTGCACCACCTTGTTTGAGCAGCAAGTGGAGGGGCCGTACAGCTTTATCTTCATTGCGACGCGGCTGCGCCTCGCCATCTTTGGGCGAGACCCACTCGGTCGGCACTCGCTCCTCACACACGTTCGCGTGACGGTGCCACCGTTAAACGCGGAACACGAGTGCACCGCAACTGGCGTCGGCCCAGCGGCGACGCATGAATTTCCGGCAGAGTTGGATGTGCAGCTCATTGTCAGCTCCGTCGGTGTGCAGCACCGCCCTCCGGCTAGCTCCACGGACCCCACCTCAGCCCTTTCCTCGTCCTCGAAGATCACGAGTAGCACCACCAGTCTCCTGCCGCAGCCGGGCGATGCTGCAAAGGTGAATGTTGATGGCGCGGTCAAGTCGAAGCGACCTCGCCATGAGAGAGCGGCGTCGACGACTACGTCGCTAGAAACCACTCCCCCTCTTCCATCTCCTCCTGTACTGCGTCCGGGGGAGCTGTCTTCACGGAGTACAGTGGACGAGCACGACGACGAAGCTGGTGATGTTGCCGGTGCCGGATACCGAGAGGCCTGCTGGCAAGAGGTCGGCGTCACAGGACTCTTCGCAGTACCTCTGCAGGCCCCTCTCGTCTACCGCGATACTGCGGCGGCGGCGGCACAGGAGGTGGAGGCGTGGTCTGCTGATCTTGCCGGCTCTGAAGGCAGTGCAGTACACCAGTCGCCTAATCTTCATCCTGTCTGCTTCTCCGCTGCGACAGTGATGAACGGCGCCGGTGACGGGTATCAAACCACTCTCCGTGCCGCTCACGTGATGCTCTTGCACTGCCCGTGGCAGCGGTCAAACCACCTTGTGCATCCGCTGCTGCGCACAGTCGGATTGCCGATGGTGCCGCACGAGCCGCCGTCTTTCGAGCTCATTCTCGCGCACGAGGAAATTGCGGTGCTGCCGGAGCCGCTTCTGCAGTGGGCGCGCCACCTGATGAAGAGCATTCAGCCCGAGGAGGCACTGGACCAGCGCTGGGTGGACTGGGCTGCTGCACATTACATGCTAGCCCTTGCTGTTTCGATGCATCGCCGCATCACCGTGGCGAACGCCGGCGCAGTGGACGGCCGCGATGCGCAGGAGCTGACGACCGCACGTCGGCGGCCCCTGTGTATTCTTTTTTCCGGAGGCATCGACTGTACCGTCATCGCCGCCCTAGCGCACTACCTGCTGCCCGTGGAGACCCCTATTGAATTGGTCAACGTGGCATTCGGCGAGACGCCAGAGCAGGCGCCCGACCGCGTCGCCGCCTTCCGCTCCATGGAGGAGCTTCTGCGCCTCCCGCTCCTTCACACGTCGGGCGACGACGCTGGGGGAGGTGGCGCAGGGGCAGCAGCTGCCCCTCCAGAGCGGGAATGGCGCCTGATCTTGGTGGATGTCCCGTCGAAATCAACCGTGGACAGCGCCCATATAAAGGATTTGCTCGTGCCGCGGCACACCGTCATGGATCTCGACATTGGCACAGCGCTCTGGTACGCCGCGCGTGCCTCGGGACGCATGCAGAATTTGCGCCCGAGCGACGTGGCGCGCAGTGGCACACCGGTAACGACCACGGGACGTGGTAGCCCGACGTCAGCCTCCACCCCCGTGCGCATCGGCATGGGCAGCCCCACCGTCACGCTGGACGAGTTCTCCAAACACTTCCGCGCCTACACAGGTGCGACTCCTGTCGCCAGCTTTCCACCCGACAGTGCAACACCGGGCGCGCGGCTCCCCGGCAGCTCTTCCGCCTTGCTCACCAGCAACGCCGTGCACGCGACGGCGGCCACCCTGTCGACTTCCTCGTCGTCCGGGTCTGTCGATCCCGACTCCGTGGCGAACGCGCAGAAGTACCAAATTCTGGTGGACGTTCTTGTCAAGGAGGGACGCAGTGGCTCTGGTCCGCACACGCCAGTGCTGCTGTCTACGCTTGGCAAGGAGTACAGTCTCTTTCTCCACCCGCACATCAAGCGCTACGGGTACAAGAAGCTCGGCAGCTTCTTGAACGACGCAGCCAAGGCCGGGTACGTCAAGTTTGCGCCTGACGCCCCATCAAAAGCGGTGCGGCTCTGTCGACCTTGCGACATGCAGCGGGCCACGGCCGTGCCGCCGAGTCCGTGGTTCATGACGGAGTACATGAAGGCGAAGGAGCCGGTGCGCGCTCCCGACGGATCGATGCAGCCGCCACTGCCGTGTCCGGGAACGTATCAAGAGTCGTATGTGTCACAGGCAAAGGTGGTGTTGCTCGGCATGGGCGCCGACGAGACGCTGGGCGGGTACACGCGCTACCGGCGCTTCTTTCAGCGAGAGGGCATGCAAGGAGCGCGGCGAGAGCTCGAGCGAGACTTCGCCAGACTGTGGCAGCGCAACTTGGGTCGTGACGATCGCATCACGATGGACAGTGGGCGAGAGCCGCGTTTCCCGTATCTTGATGAGGGAGTTGTGCGCACCCTGGAGTGGATAGTGCTGAAACGTCGCAACAACATCCTGTCCACACATGAGTTGCTGTCGCGGCACACGGCGAAGAGCGGGGTCGCTGGCGCGGACCCAGCGTTGCCAACGTCGCCGACCTCTTCTTCCTCGCTGCGTCTGGGCACGGCATCGAACCCGCATGAGGCAGCGCAACTGCTGACGAGCGACGAGGTTTTGCAGCTCGCCCTCGAGCCCATTGTCAGCTTTCGCCTGAACCTCGGCGAAGGCGACAAGCGCGTTTTGCGCCGCGTGGCGACCGTGCTGGGCCTGAGCGACGTTACCCATTTGCAGAAGCGTGCCATCCAATTTGGCTCTCGCGTTGCGGAACGCAAAATCAAAGGTACCAGCGACTTCTGATGCGCACGCGCCTGAGATAAGTGCCAGGGACGAGGGACGCGACGATGTGTACGGGCTTGTCTGCGTCTCACCGCTCCCCCCACAAAAAAAAAAACACTCACCCATGGCCCTTGCCACCGCTTTTCCTCGTCCTTCACCGCCTCTTTTGTTTCGTTGCGACCGTCACGCCTCAAGGCGGAAGAACGGAGGGAGGACGAACATATTGAAAAGGCACGCCACTGATTGAAAAAATATATGCGCCTGCATATACGAGCAAGCGCCCATATATATAAACATTTAAGGAAACTGATAAGGTACTCCTGGTGCATCCGCAGCGTCGCCTAGGCGGGTGTAAAGAGGCATCTCGCTCGCTAAGTTTCACTGTGAACGTTGCTTTTCTATTTTCTATCCCTCCCCTCTTACCTCCTTCCTCATTCTCTCATGCCTCGCATCTATCGGTGTGTGTGTGTGGTGTATTGTGTACAAGCAGTATGGTAGGGGGTTACACGCGGCCACTGTGGTGCGAGAAAGGGGAAGAAGAACGGAGGGTGGTAACGGACAAGGGCCTTCGGAAACGAGGAGGGGAATCCAACAGAGGTCACGAAGTCGGGCGGCGAATTCGAAAGGGATCGCAGCAACCCCAGCGGGCTGTTGTACGTTATACATATATATACGTGCTCCCCAAGGTTTGTACATTCACCCCACTCCCCATAACCCCACAGACACTCTCACAGCCAGCCACCCACCCACCCACAGACACTATCACGAAGGTCTCTTGCGCGTCCATGTGCACTAGGCACAAGCGCGAACCTTTTGGTCACGGGAGAACGAAAGAGGGGGCATGCGTGCTTAGGTGTTTGTGCGTGTGTTGCGTGTTCCTTCATTCGCGTATGTGCGTGTGTGATGTCCTGTCTCCCACGAGCTTCTTATCGCCTCTCACAGGCGTATTTTTTCTTTTGCGAGGTTTGTTCTATTCGTGCGCTCGTGACGGGGGGTGGAGGGGGCGGGACACACCCCTCAGCGTGTGGTATCCCAGCGTCCCGTGCCCCCACTCTGTGTGTGGGGAAGCTAAGCAAGCCCCCTCATCCCTGCCGCATGCTGAACCGCTTCCGGTGGTGAAATGGTAAGGCACCTACGACGAGGGGGGG
>NC_018256.1:687769-693892 GCF_000227135.1 Leishmania donovani | reverse complement strand
CTGCCGCTTCGCGCTGCTCTCATGACGGGGTGGGGAGAGGGGCATTGGGCTCATGCTGTACAGCGGAGAGTGGGCTCACACTGATGGCAAAGAAACACGAGTCTTTCTTCTGTTTGGTGTCTTCTTCGGCTGCCTTCCCGTGCGTGCACGCACGTGCGCCCATACGATACTTGTTTGCTGTATCGTCGGTGTAGTATCGGACCGGGAGGTCGGCGATATTGCCATGACGTCGGCGAGAATGAGCAAGGGGAGAGCTTTTGGCTCCAGGAGCGGCGCCGTGGAAGGCAAGAGAACGAAAACAAGAGACATGCGCGTGCACCGCGATTTGCCCGATGCGCTTGCGGTGACGTGAAGGCGCTCGTTTTCGTGTGGCACTCTGCATACGGGCATGCACGCCTGTTCCCTCCTCCGTCCCTCGATCACCTACTCACCTGTTGTATGTCATCTTTGCCTCTTCTTGCACCTCCCAGCTCTCACCTCATCTCTCTCTCTCTGTGTATCGTCATCTCGCTTCGCGCGGTGTGGAAGTGGCTGCCGGGGCGCGGTCGGCTTGGGACTCTTCCTTTTGTGAGGGTGGGCTCTCATTTGCGGGTGCTGCAATTGCTTCGTTCTCCATCTCTCCCCCGCGCTATATCTGGCCAACTGACTCTCTCCTCTTGTCAAGTTCCCTCATTGAACACTGCGCTCAATGCATGGGCGCCTCGCTCTCTCTACTAACTCATGTATAACGGCATCGCCGCGAAGGCGAAGTCTACGACGAAGGGGAGCGAGAATCCCTTCGCAGCAGCACGCGTAGCCCTCCTTTCCAGGTTTAAGTCTGTGGTGTGCCGCTCCTCGGTGATGCGGGTGTGGTCAGTCTCGCAGGTTCCGCCGCGTCTCCTGGTCTTCTCTTTCCCCGTGTCCACGTCGTATCGTTTCCTTTCGAGCATCGCTGTGGCACCTGTGTGCCCACGTACGCGTCCCCCTCAGGCGATGGGTTTGTGGCGAAAACGAAGCTGCGTGCGCGTGCACACACGTCAGGGCTCCACACAGCAGAAAAAGAGTAGAGAGCGACAGAGCGCGCCTCAACCTCTGGTGAGGGCTACCGTATCTCCATCAATCTCTGTGGTGAGGACTAGACCGACTGCAGTGCCGTTGGCGATGCCACTTTTATCAACACCAAGACCATCCTATCCTGCGAGCTTATCCTCGCAGCGGCTCCTTCGTCTTCCGGGTATTTGTTCAACCTCCACTAGCGGTCTCACGTGCTGCCGCCAGGTTCACATCGGGCACTCCACCGACGTGCACCGGTGGCGCAACCCAGAGAAGGAGGAGGTGCAGCGGCAGTTCCGCGGTGGGGTGAAACTGGGAAGTCACATAGCCAAGGTTCGCGAGCAGCAGGCAAAGGAGAGGGAGCTCATTGAGCAGGACAAGTTCACGGACTGGCGTCTGGTCTACAACTATTCCATCGGCGCGGCTCTGCTGCTTATTGGACTGAACGTGATTCTTGCCTTTGTGGAGCCGAATCCATCACCCGAGTACGTCCCCTACACTGAATCAGTGGTGCCGGCGTCCAACGTCAGCGATACGATGGCGGAGTCGGGTCAGGCGCCGTTGAGTGATGCGGGGCCCGCGAGACGTACTTGAGGAGATACCTGCTAGGCAGAAAGCAGAGATGGAAGCCCGCTGTGTGGCGCTTGCCCTGGGCGAAGAAGTGATGTAAGAGGCAGAACGAGAACTCGCGGAGGGGGAGGGGGGTGTGCAGGCTTTTCTACGAGGCGTCGAATGGTCCGGGCGTCTCCCCCCCCCCCTTACGTTGCCCGTCACCTCTCATCCTTTGAGCCGTGACGTGTTTCCCTCGCTCACGCTCTCTTTTTTGTGGTTTCGCCTGTGTCGAACGTAGACGAGTGCACACCCACACACATACGCGTATAGTTACCCGCAGAGCGCAGGTCGGCACATGCGACCGAAAAGAAAAGAGCAGATTCGAAAAAGAGCAAGGGTGATAGCACACATCGTGTCAACCATCGCCCACCCTTCAACACACAGGGCTAATGTGCGCTTACCTGCCGATTCGCGTGAGAGCAAAGAGAAAACGGACGGGTACGCACGCCTCATGGCTGGCGGAGAGACGGCGATGCGGGGGGTGAGGGCGGCGCCCCTCGTCAGCTTTCCTTCGTCGCTTCCTGCGCCCCTTTCCTCTTCCTATATCACTTGTGCGTCTGTCGTCCTTTGTGACTTCTCCCTCACACACACACACACCCTCGCACTGGGGTGCCGTTGGTCTGTTGCTGTTGTATGCCCCCGATCTTGAACGCACACGCACAAGTGAGTTTCATCCACGACGACGACACCCTTTTTCTGCTTCCTCCTTGGGTCCAGATAGAGGGCCGTTACGCTCATACGCGCATATATCTACGCTCTTGCGACTAGCGCACACAAAGCGAGGAAGTCGGTCAGGCATCCTTGAAAGTCTTTCAGTGCTACAGTACGATTCCTTCGTGCTCGCCGTCCTTTGCCCGCCTCAACTGCGTCCACTGAGGAGTCGATTGTCGTTATTAGTACTGCTCGCTGTCGGTTTTGCGCGTGCAAGCGTGCTGTTTGGAATCTTGTCCGTGGCTGACTGCGTCTCTCTCAGGTAGCTACACCAGGGGGCAAGGCGAGGCTTTCACGTTGCGAACCCATACTTTTTTTCCCTTTCATATCAACGCACACGAACGTGCCGCACCGCTTGTTCGTGCAAGGAACCGGAATACGAGGGCGCCAGAGGCCACAGTGAACCATCATCAATCATGAGCGGGGCACCAATGAGCGATGAGCAGCGAGCAGCGCTGGAGCAGCGCCTCGCTCGGCTGCGCGCGGCCCAAGCTGCTGCGTCCGCAAGTGGGCATGAGAGGGCTGCTAGGCTGCCTATCGGTGCTGCAAACGGTGCCTACCACGCCAACGCCGGTGCACAGCAGACGGACCAGCAAGGGACACCGGCGCCGAACCCGCGTGGTGGTCCTCGCGGTGGTGCAGCCCCGCCCCCGCCGCAGATGGGGTATGCCTACGATGAGGATGACGATGACGAAGAAGAAGCAGAGCTGGATAGCGCCGGGCAGCAGTTCGAAGACGAGTTTCTCTGCCTCATCGCCCAACAGCAGCGGCTGCAGGGCGTGCATCCGGTGTCATCACATGAGCTGAACGCCGCCTCGGTTGCGCAGGTGAGTGCCACGAGCCACGCCGATGAGGGTGTGAACGTTGTCGCGACAGACAAGAGCACCCCTTGTACGCGCGAGCTAGGCGACTTTGAGGCCCTTCGGCTGGCGAAGATGGGCGATAGTGTCTCCATGAAGGACTTTGGTGCCGTGTGCGGTGTCGTCTGGAGGACGCTTGCGGACAACCACGGCCGCAATGCGCTTCACTACGCCGCCGATGCCGGATCGGCGGCACTTATTCGGCAGGTGGCGGACGACCTGCACGTCCCTTACGTGGCGGATGAGAAGCGAATGACACCGCTCGACATTGCGATTTTGAATGGGCACTCTAGCGCCGAAAGCGATGAGGTGTACGCGGCGCTCGTAGCGGCAGCGAAGGCATCGGGGCACGCTGACGGGAACCCGAGCGCCACTGAGGGAGGTATAAAGACACGAGAGAGCGTGCTCGAGGCACACGCTCCCCCGCCGCCAAAGTTCGTGATGAGCAAGCCGGTCTCCAAGGCAGCAGAGGCGGCCGGCACACGCACGTTTTGGTCCTCTACGTGTACCAGAAGTGTAGCGATCAGTGTACAGTGCAGCAGCGGTGCCGACATGACCGATGCCGAGCGGCAAGCTGTCAGCGATGCGGTATGCTCGCTGGATCAGCATGGAAGGCTTCAGTGGCTGCGGCCCGTGACGCGAGGTGCACTGGTGCCGTGTGAGCACTGGCAGGTTGCGGTGGCATCGCAAGCAGACGCGACTGCAGCGACGACGGCCACAACAACGACGGGAGTAGTGGTGGCACAGGTGCTGCCGAACGTTTACTTGAAAGGGCCGGCGGCGAAGAAGATCAGCGCCGCAACAGTAGCAGTCGCGGCTCACTTGGCGGTGCGCAGCGACAGTCGTCACACCGGGGTCGCTGCCGCCTTGCTACACGCGTTGCGTACTCGCATTGGAGATTTGACTGGAAGCGACAGCAACGCTGCCGTCTTCTTTGCCTCTGGAACGCAACTCAGCCGTCCGCCGGCGGCTGTGGCAACAGTGAAGTGGTATCGCCGCGCCTTTGATGCGGCGTACGTCTACGCCTCGGAGAGTGCCTACGATGTCTTCCCCGATTTCTACAACTACGATGAGGTGTTACGTGCTGATGCGGTGCTGAAGGGTGCCATTCCCGCGTCGCTCGTGCAGCAGTACATGGCGGATCTGCCGTCGTGGTGCAATCTCGAAGTCGCCTCCGATGAACAGTGTGCGCTAGTTCTGAGCTTCATGCAGGCCAAGGCAGGCAGCGAGGAGTCCAACGTGGACCTGGCCTGCGTGCCAGAGGATGTGCAGGAGATGCGCCGTAGCTACATTGGCCACCCGGACCACCGTTCCTACGTGCGAACTAACGCGCAGGGCTCGGTGACGGATCTCGTCGTCTTTCGGGCACGCGACACGCGCAAATCGGAGTCCTCTGCTGATGCCAACGCTGGCGTCTTTGCGGCTGAGGTAGTGTACGCCCTCTTCACCACCGTCGCCGGAAAGGCGAAAGCGGATCACATGATGCTGCTCGCGTGGAAACTGTTGTCCGCGAAGCTGCTGCTCGTGCCGACCATGTTCGGCATCACAGAGAGCGAACTCGCCAAGGCAAACTTTGATGAGGTCGTCGCGGACCGAGAGTACATTTACGCGGTGTCTCCGGCAACCCGGCGCGAGGTGGACGGGCTCGGGCCGATGCCTGCAGCAAAGTTGTCGCTGCCCCTCTACACCATTTGAATGCGCGCGTCTCTTCTTTCTTTTTTTTTTAGGAGGGCCCTGTCACTCTCCGACCCCCGCATCGCCGGCTGACACTCCTTCCTTGCCCTCGCCTTGCTCAGCTGTCCCTGCATCCTCGCGCATTCGCTAATACACATCTCTGTGTCTGCAGTAGCCAGATGCTCGCCTGGGGGTGGGGGGTGGGGGCAGATTTCAACCGGTCGTGTGGTGGCGTCACAGGTGCCGACACTGCAAGGGGTGCTGTTTGTTGTCGAGGCGCCTTTGAGGAACCGCTGTTCATACTGCGGTGAAAGGGAGGCAGTGAAGAGGTCGTGGGCGTCGCTGAAGCCGCATCCCTTTTTCTATGTGTATCTGTTTGTGACGGTGCGTGGCTGCCGTACATCATCTTCTGCGGTGTGTGTGTGTACCTCATGTCGTCGATCCCTCTCTCTTCTCTTTCCTGATCTCATCTGGTTGTCTTTGTGTGTGGTATCTTATTTCTTTTGTGCGCCCACACATCCTACGGCCCATTCTTGTGGCGGTGTTGGTGGCGGTGATCGTCGTTGCCTGCGGTGTTTTGTTCTTCACTGTGTGTAATTCTTCTCTAACGAATGTCCTCGGCCTCTCTCTCTGGCTCGAAACTTGAGCTGTTCAACGCAAGAAGTAGTGGTAGTGGTGCAGCGACCCAAAGAAACGAACGAGAGCAAAATGAATGATGGGCCCATTGCTGTGGCGATGGTAGCCACGCCATCGTGAAAATCCCTTCCGCGCGCGCACACACACACGCGCACCCTCCTCCCATGTCTGTCTCCCACCTTTCGTCTCAGCCGTCTGCTTAATCGTTTGCAACGCTGTGTTTCGTTTATTCGTGTCTGTGTGTGCTGGCGGCGGTGGTTGCTGCGGCGTCCAGTTTGGACACCCAGCGACAACGGGAGAACAGAGGCTGGCCTGCGCAAAAGAGGAAGATACGAACGAGCGACCTGGCATACGACGAATGGCAGCACTGAGCTCGGCAACCGCGCGTTGCATGTCTGCTGCTTTGGTTTTTTTTTCTGCTCGTCTGGCTCCCGCATCCCAGAAGGGCGGGACACACCCCTCAGCGTGTGGTATCCCAGCGTCCCGTGCCCCCACTCTGTGTGTGGGGAAGCTAAGCAAGCCCCCTCATCCCTGCCGCATGCTGAACCGCTTCCGGTGGTGAAATGGTAAGGCACCTACGACGAGGGGGGGGGGCAGG
>NC_018256.1:686631-687670 GCF_000227135.1 Leishmania donovani | reverse complement strand
TACGAACGAGCGACCTGGCATACGACGAATGGCAGCACTGAGCTCGGCAACCGCGCGTTGCATGTCTGCTGCTTTGGTTTTTTTTTCTGCTCGTCTGGCTCCCGCATCCCAGAAGGGCGGGACACACCCCTCAGCGTGTGGTATCCCAGCGTCCCGTGCCCCCACTCTGTGTGTGGGGAAGCTAAGCAAGCCCCCTCATCCCTGCCGCATGCTGAACCGCTTCCGGTGGTGAAATGGTAAGGCACCTACGACGAGGGGGGGGAGCAGGTCAGAGCGATGCATCGCTGCGGACGTTAGCGGTCAGCTCCTGGGTCTCGTTGCGTCGGAGCGACCTGCGACAGTGAATATGTTTGCGCCATCGGTGCATTAGGCAGAGTGTCGGCGTGGCTTGAGCGTGTGTCTCGCCCGGCCCTCACTGCCCTTGCTGGTGAAGGGAGCCGGAGCCACCCCGAGGAGGGGATGCGCCAGGGGGGCGGCCAGCACGGTGGAGGCGGCTGTGAGGCGACCTGCGAGGCGGGTGGGCGGCCAGCGTTAGAGGCAGGGGGCCGCGCTGAGGTGGCGGAGTCGGCGCATTGCCGTAACGCGCGTGTCGGCTGCCGCTTCGCGCTGCTCTCATGACGGGGTGGGGAGAGGGGCATTGGGCTCATGCTGTACAGCGGAGAGTGGGCTCACACTGATGGCAAAGAAGTTGAAACATTCTCTTCCGTTTTCTTACTCCTTTTGCCCGTCGTTGTGGCTTGCTTCGCTTTGCTAAAAAAAAAAAAACAGTCTTGTTCACGAGTGTGTGCATGTGCCGGTGAGCCCGTTGGAGAGCGTGAGCATCTACATTGGGCTTCGCGAACCCTCCTCCGCCTCACTCGAGGCCTGCGCGCACATCCGTTCTCTTGTGATGATGTATCGCCCTTCCTTTTCCTTCACCTCTCCCCCTGTCACTGTACTGTCTTTTCCCTTTCATTGCTTGTGTGCATGCATATGCCATAATGTGTGCCGTTCGCTGGGGGACATGGCTCAGCAACGCATCATCTGTGTGGGTGTTTCT
>NC_018256.1:671619-686532 GCF_000227135.1 Leishmania donovani | reverse complement strand
CTCATGCTGTACAGCGGAGAGTGGGCTCACACTGATGGCAAAGAAGTTGAAACATTCTCTTCCGTTTTCTTACTCCTTTTGCCCGTCGTTGTGGCTTGCTTCGCTTTTCTAAAAAAAAAAAAACAGTCTTGTTCACGAGTGTGTGCATGTGCCGGTGAGCCCGTTGGAGAGCGTGAGCATCTACATTGGGCTTCGCGAACCCTCCTCCGCCTCACTCGAGGCCTGCGCGCACATCCGTTCTCTTGTGATGATGTATCGCCCTTCCTTTTCCTTCACCTCTCCCCCTGTCACTGTACTGTCTTTTCCCTTTCATTGCTTGTGTGCATGCATATGCCATAATGTGTGCCGTTCGCTGGGGGACATGGCTCAGCAACGCATCATCTGTGTGGGTGTTTCTCTGTCCCCCCCCCCTCTTCCCCTTTGTATTGCGGGCGGCGCGTACGTGTGGCCAACCGCGCAAGCCTCGTGTTGCCGACAGTTTTTCTTCTTTGTGTTTTACTTTGTGAAGTATCTTCAGCCACCACGCAACTGAGTAACGTTCGCGCACTCACACACAGCAAGCAAGAGCTTCTCACATTCTCATGGGCACACGTCCTTGCACACAGGAATTCGTAGAAAACGAAGAAGCAGCGGCACGCACACGTACACGTCAAGGCAAACACGCTCTGGTGTCGGCGTGGACACACACAGGCACACCTCATTTTGGAGGGAGGAGGGGGGCATTCGCGCTGGACGACCCAGCACGTGCGCTACGCACTAAAACCACTCCTACTCTCTAGGAGCGTAATCATGCGCTATCAGCGTCGCCCTCCGCCGCATAGCAGCATCGCTGGTGCGTGGAGGACAATCTCGCTGGAGCGGCTCCTAGCCCTCTTCGGCATCTGCGCAGGTGCCGCGGCGGCGACACCCGTTGCACCCGTATCGTCGTCACTCGGTGCCGTGGTGCAATCCTCGACGCCGCTCGCTGAGCGGCAGGGTTTCGTTCACCTGTGCTTGTTGAGGGACGGTTGTGGTAGCTGCGACAAGTATGCGCCACAAGTACGACGTGCATTATCTGCCTCCCTCGTTGCAGCGGCCGCTGCAGACGCTACATCAGCCCTTGCGTCGTACGTGCGACATGCCTCAATGGTGGCAGGCCAGGGCCAGCAGTGTGAGGCGCAGCACGTCGCTGTGTATGACGGCGATGCTGTGGGAAAGGCGAGTGGTGTGATCGCTGATATGGGCGAGGCAGCTGAGGAGGAGTACAAGCCAGAACGCCACGTGGAGAATGCCGAGGCGGTCCTGCGAGAGATGTTTGGGCCGCTGGCGAAACTTGTCCTGCACCGCATCCCACATCGTCGTCGGCCAGCCGCGGCAGCGGCAGCGGCAGATGCCGAGACGCGCTCAGCAACTGAGGACGAGCAAGCCGAGGCAGACGACGTCGTGATGCACCACAGTCACGATGCGGGCGAGGAGGCGCCCACGATGAACGATCTAGGGAGTGCGGCAGCGCCGCCAGCGCTGCCTCACCCACACCAACAGGAGCAGCAGTTCTACTACCGAGTCTCCGCGACCTTCCGTCAGCTCGGCTTCCCCGTCGAACTGGCTGTCGCGAACGGCTTGCATGCAAGAGAAACGATTGAGGTGTGTCTTCAGCAAGCCTTGTCTAGCGATGTCAAGTTTATCTCTGTTAGCGGCAACCATGGGCATGCAAACCAGCAGCAGCGTCGCTTCGGCAGAGGTAGGGGGCGAGGAAGGCACCAGCAGCATGAACGGAGCAACATCAACTCAATAGGGTTCCCGACTCACGGTGGCAGCAGCGACGGAGCCCCCTCTCGACTTACACCGCACCAGCAAGAGCTGAAGGCCATCATGAACGACCTGCGACAGCTCTGCACCCACTTTAGCCGCACCGTCAAGTTTTCTGTGAAGCCACCACTGCAGGCGAGCATGTCGCGCTCCCCTGCGGAGAGGGTGGGTGCCGCGACAGCGGAGGTGATGGCGAGGCCGTGGCGCTGCCGCTGCTACGTCAAGGAGGAGTGGAGTACTTCACCCCAGGCTCGCCTTGCTTACGAAGCATGCGGCAGCAGCCCGAACGACGCCTTCGTCCGCTGTGTCGTAGAACTTCGGCGACAGTACAGGGAAGAGATGGACTCCACAAGCGTGACTCAGGAGGGCGTGCGTGAGGTGGCGGCGCTAGTACAGGGACACCGAAAGACAGTGACAGCGACCTGGAAGGAAGAGACTGCCGGTGGCAAGCCGGAGGCGACGACCGCAGAAAGCAGCGTGGAGGAGGAGGCCCAAGACGGCGCATCCGCGACACGGGCGACGGCGCATGCGAACTCGTTCACCTCTCTGACGCAGCCGCCCACGTACAGTACCCAGTTGCAGTTGACCGACGCGCGAGGGAACACCGCCGTGTACAACGCACGCCGCCAGGCCTCGCCGTACGTCGGATACCAGACAGCGGCGATGAGCGCCATTCGCTCGGAGAGCGTGTGGGACAGCGAGACGCACTTGTTATCTGAGAGGTTGGAGCCGGCGCCTTTGCTGTGGCGGCTGCGGTGGCAGTTCGACATGCTGGTGGATCACATCTGCCGTGTAACAGGCAAGCCGCCCCTGGAGGTTGCTTGGATTAAGTTGGGCGGCACGGGCAACGACGGCGGTGACGCCGAGCCGGCGAAGCAAGAAGCCAACAACACTGCAATTAATGACAGCGGTGCGGCTCCCACCCGCCCCCAGCTCGACACCCCTGTCGACCTCCCCATCGTCTTCACCGGATCTCTCTTTGTCGAAAGCAATGCACTGGCGTGGCAGACGGCCGGGAAGGGGCGGTATCGTGTGGAGTTCGACACCTATGTTCAGGCTGTGTACTACCTGCTGGACCAGTATGGCGACTGCCTAACCGCACTCCCATGCATGGCCGCTGGGCAAGGCGAGGGCCTGCTCTTCCCCAGTGCTGGCGTGCTGGAGCTGCAGGTGTTGCGGCACGACACATTCCCTATCCTGAATCACCACCGGGGCAAGTGGAACTGCTACGCAATTCTGGGCTCGCTTACTATGCACCTGCTTGGCTGCCCCTTCCACACCCATTATCACTTTGACCTCGCCACGAAGGAGTGGGTGTCGACGGTGACCGTCAACAATGGCCGGCATTCGAGCTACCCTCTCTCGCAGCGCCGCTCTAAGATGAAAGGAGAGGCGTGGCGAAATGCGTGTCTCGCCGCCATCCGGGACAACTTCCCTCGCCAATACGCCGCTGTTCTAGAGAAGCACCCCGACGTGGATCTCTCCGCTGACAACGGGGCACGCGGGCAGCGCTACCGCGCATTGCCTCGAGAGAAACGTATCGCGCACATGGGTGGCTTCGTACCCATGATAATGACCTTCGCCGAGGAGGACCTGGGGTGGAGGCAGCCGCGTGTCCGACTTCGCAACTTGTCCGGAGATCTTGGCCTACCGCAGTGGATTGCCGAGATGGAGGCCCAGGTGGAGGGGGAGGAGGAGCGGCGCGTGGTGGCCGTCTCGCCAGCCTTCTTGCAGGTGCGGCAGGCGCGCAAGTCCTTGTTCTTCCGACTGGCGAAGCAGTACTTTCCGAAAGAGTTGAAGGTGTATCAATCCCTGAACCGCAGCGATAGCGATGACCCGGAGATGGACATCAACGTACGCCGCACAAGACTCTACGACCCTAAGAGCAGTTTTGACGGGTCGATGCTGAGGCATGTCACCTCACTGATGGAGCGCGACCATGCAACGATTGCCCCGGTGAAGATCACCTTAGAGGCGCGCGCGCGCCAGCAGGACCCACACGGAACTGATGCGATGAGCGGGCAGCCGATAGCAGGCGACGACCTTGATGACATGGAGCTCGACATCCATTACTCGGATGGAGACACGAGCCTTCTGCACAGCCAGCAGCCGGAGATGCTGCTGCGTCCCCTGAACCTGTCGTACAGCGCACAAGTCCTCGGCGAGCGCGGCAACGTCCTGATCGCTGACTACGACTCTAGTCGCGCCACCACGCCGGCCGATGCGGAGGCCGTTCCGGTACTCGTGACAGCGCTCAAGTCTGCCTCGTGCCACCTCGCCGGCGCGGACGCGGAGACGCTATGGACGGAGTACGAAACCTACCCGGTGACTGGCGCCAGCTCTAACCGCGAGCTGTGCCTCGCTCTCTTTGGGGCGTTCTTTGGGCATAATGCGAATGCCACGGTGGAGGCAGCGACTCCAGCCGCAAGCAGCTCGGGGGGCGAGCAAGCGCGAGCAGGTGGCGCACCCCTTCTCGGGGTAGCCGATCTACAGGATGTGATGAACGACCCCGCCGCGCCGGTGAACGTGATCGTGACTGGGGTGGGAAACTACTGGTTTGGCACTGTCGTCCTCCCGCGCTTCGGTATGTTGCCGATTGCCAGAGCGGTCGCCACATCCAAGCGCCGGTGCGCTCGCGACGCCCTCACATTGGCAACTCGCCGCAGCTTTCCTCGCGTGTTGCAGTACATTATCAAGCGCGACATGGCATCAGCAACGATGGCGACCGAAGTTCTCTCCGAGCCTGTCATCGATCAGCTCCCGCCCGAGGTATGCCGCGACGTGCTGGCTCAGCTAGCCAAAGCCAGACGCAACCGGCCGCCGCCGCCATTTCGCCTGCTACTTCGCTGCATGAAGTCGGCATACCCGATGCGTGACCACCGCATCCGCGTTCAGAGCTCGTACGACACAACGCACGGCTTCCAGTATCGCCTCTACCTCCAGCGTGGCTTGATTGTGCGACAGAGCAGCACACAGCTGGTGGGATACGGCGCCTCCACCTCGACCCAGACAGAGGCACTGTACCGCGCCGCCGTGATGGCGCTGGAGAACCTCTTCGAAACAGCCCTGCACGCAGCGGAGACAATGCAGCCGGGCTACCGCTCGCTAAGTGCGTCAGACCCTCAAAGTCCGTAAAGAAAAACCAAGATGGCACATAGTGGTGATAAGCATCAGGTGGGCGAGGGTGCGGGGATCAACGGGTGACGCAAGGTGGGCATTCCTTCCTCTTCCCCCCTCCTCCTCATCACCGGAGAGCGCTGTCGCAGCTCTCTTGGAGCCTGGACACCGACTCCGATATCATCAGTCGTGTGTTCCTTGCTCAAGCCGTGCTCGCGGCGACGTGCGTCACGAAGTCGGAAGAAGGTTTGCAGCGCCTCTCTCTCTGCGTGTGTGCGTATAGGCGTGTGAGGGGTGGAGAGAGGAGGGGGAGCGGTTCTGTGCGGAGTGCAACACGGAACATCGGCACGCACGCGCACACATAAGCACACGAGAGAATGACGAGCGACAGCCCCACTGGTTGCCCCTCCCAATCCTTCTAAGACACAAGAATGAGCACGGGCAGCGCGCAAAGCGGTCTCGACGAGGACACTGGCGACACTCACACAGACACGCACACACAGAGAGAAACGGGCAGCAAAATAAGACGTATATGGCGCTGGCCATGAAGAAGGAACGACGGTGGTGTTCTCCCCCTCCCCCTCCCCCTCTTCCTCACTCGGCTTCCTCTTGCAAGCGCGCGAGTACTTCTTGTTACCTTTTTTCAGCTCACTGCGGCGCGTGGTTGACAGAGGTGGGCTGCTGCTGCTTGTACTTTGGTCAGTGGCGCCGCATCCTTTGGTTATTGGGCATGCAAACGACTGCCCCCTACCTTGTGTTCGTAACATGAGCACGCATGCACTCCGTCAGCTTTCCCTTCTCTCTCCTCTCTCCCGCGGCTACACATATTCAGTTGCGTGCACGCCCACTGGCGGAGTCTCCTTCTGTCCACCTCCACATTCCATCGCTGTATTTTGATTGAACATCTGTGCTGTCTCCGTGTAATGCCCTGTCATTAGTTCAGCACACACGCACGCACAAGCACAGCCGCGAAACAAAACGATCCACGCAAGAGCGCATAACACAAAAACGCGAGAGAGGAGGAAAGGCACGCCTCACTGCCTCGCTCTCCCTCTCCTCCACGTCCCTTTTATGGTAATCCGACTTGCGCTCGTTTCTCTCTCATACACATTAAAGCCCCGTTGTGTATGACGTCTTGTTTGGATCAGTACGAAAGAGCAACGCACGCTTTTGTTTGGTGTGTGTGTGTGTGTGTGCGTGTGTTCTTTTGTTTTTACATCCCCCCTCTCCCTCTCCCTCCCTCCTCTTCAGACACATACATACACATATACGGCCCCTCCCGCGGCCCATTCCTCTCTCGTCCTCGGCCGCTCTTGCCCGTCTCTCTCCCTCTCTGTGTATCTCTTAGGTTTGCCTTTTTCTTCTCTCTGAGTGTTTGTGCGTCGCGGTAGAAGCTCCCCGGTTGATAGCGGCCTTCTGCTCCCCTCTCCCTCTCCTTTTCGTTCTGAACTGTTACCGGGAGCGCGGAAGCTCACACACGCACACACACACACGCAAGCGACGATATTTTTCCTTCTCCCCTCCATCCAAAACACAGCACCGTGGAGGAAAATTGAGTTGGCGTGTTCTACTCACTGAACTGCGCGCTGGAAAGTCTCACTGCAGCGGGTCTCGGCACAATGAACGACATCCGGTTTCCGGGCTGGATCAAGAGCAGCCCGACTCTCGTGATGGCATCGGTGCTTGCGCAGCTCCTGACGGATGAGTGCGCCGAGGCAACCTCATCTGCAACAGCTGGTGCGCCGCGGCCTCCGTCCGAGGCGTGCGTGCCTGATGGCAGGGAGCGGTGGCCCCGCCACAACTTTGGCGAGGACATCAGTAGCAGCAGCAGTGACGGCGGCGGAGGGGTTGATCTATCCGATTCGGATGCCAGCGAATGTGAGGTCTGTTATGATCCTGACCGTGATGCAATGCACGGCGGTGGTGGGGTAGACACAGGTTACCTACGCATGGTGGATCGGTTGCTGGAGCTCAACTCGAAGGAGCTTGACTCTCTCCCGCCCGCGGCGGCCACCGCTGCCGCGACAACGTATTTGCCCCCGAAGGCCGTCACTGCTCCTGCGACCGCCATGCAAACGGCTATCGCGGGGTCCTGGCCCCGTGGCAGCGGCGTCCTCTTTACTAGGCAGAACGGCGGGGTCAGCATGAGCAACCTCGGTGCCAGCCCTGATATTCTCCGCAATCCACGAGTGCGAACACTTCTGCGGCTCTCGCGGCTCAACGATGTTCTCACGCGCGCTGAGGCGGCGCAGCCACTCATCTCGCGGCGTACCGCGGCTGCTATGGTGTCCTTGTTCGCCTTTGCCGTGTCGTGCCGATACAGCGGGCTCCCCGTGGATCGCACAAAAGGGTTCTTCACAGAGTGCAGTGCCCTCTACACAACCCTGCTTTCGAAGCTGCGCTCGCTCCGCTTCGGCGGCGGTGTCAGTCTCGAGGACTTCACCGCTTCGCTCGTGGCATGTGGACTGAAGTTGCGCTGTGATGAGGATGTCGAAGGGGACGAGAAGGACGGGCACGGCGGCATGAACGAGGCTGGCGTGACCGGCGCGGGGACAGCGGGCATCCCGTGCAGCGGCCGCAGCAACAGCAGCAGCGCTGTAGCGTCTGGCGCAGCGCCAATGGGGAGCTGCGGCGGTGCCGGTGTCAGAACGCCGACGCAGCCGTCTTTTGGACGTGACAAGAACTATGGCCTTGTCGGTTTTGGCCACCGCGCCCTCGACGCCATCTTCGTGCGCTGTATCCCGAGCAACATCGACGAATGCGTGCACGATCCTGTCGCGCTCGGTGTGTTACGCGGCATCTCACTCACGCACTCGCAGCAGCTCTTCTACCTAGGCCCGGAGCTCGTGAACCACTTGCACGACCTCACCGATGCCTTCGCCACATCTAGTCACCGGCGCGAGCTGTCGTACAAGCGCGTCCTCTCCGTCTTGCTTGAGGCCATCAGCTGCTCTCGCGTCATCGACTACGAGCGCACGAACAACTGGATCACGGCTGTTATTCAGGAAAGATACGTCGTGCGCGGCTTGTTCCAGCGAGAGGAGCTGCACGCCCACGTTGTGACCGCCACTCTGACGATGCTTATCCGGCAGTATCAGGAGATGGCGAAGGAGTGCGCATCCAAAGTGGTCGACCTCGGCTCGATGCCGGACTTCACAGAGGGCGATCAGCTTATTGAGCTTGTCTGGAAGGCCCTGCAAGACACCATCGGGTCCTGGGAGGACGCCGTAACCACCGCTGAGAAGCACCCTCTGACGTTGTTTCGGCACAACATTGACATGGTGGTGCAGCATCTACTCCGGACTGAGGTGGAGCGGCTGCGGTGCTACTACATCATTACGAGCGCCACGGCCGCCTACCACCAGTCGCTCGTCGGGATGTCAGCGGGAACGCGCACGACCAGAAACCAAAGTGGCTGCCCTCCCGCAGTGCCACAACTCGCGCCGGGACGGGAGGAACAGCGGGGGGCGAGTCAACGTGGGCGAGACACCCTTCGCGGACAGGATGGTAACACACGGCGCGACAGCGATGCGCCGGCGGCGGCCCCCTATGTTCCATCCGCGGAAGAGGAGTCACTGCGCATTTTGATTTGCAGCAACATCATCAAGCTCCTCCTGCTCCCCACTAGCATCATGAACGCGCTTCCGAGGACGGAGGAAGCGAAGCAGCTGCGTGCGTCACTCACAGAGGCGGCGGCGCGCGTGCTGAGCGTCGTGACGGCAAAGGAGTTCAAGAGCCGCGACGACACCTCTGTAATGAAAGCGGCGAGCGGCCGCGCCACCACCTCCGCAGCACCGCGCTCCATCAGTCCGATTAGCGCGGCGGCAGCGATGCCGAGGATACGGCGCACCGACGCTGCCGCTGCCGGCACCGATCTGTTTGTTATATCGCAGAGGCGAGCACACTTTTCCAACAACTTCTACCGCTGCATCGAGGAGCTCATACACGAGCTTATCCACACAATTCTCCAGCAAAGCGTGCCGGACGACGCGACAGCCGTCACCAACCGAAGCTTTCTCGGGGGCGTGCCAGATGTGCATCCGCCGACGCCGCCCACCTCGGATGCGAGCAGCGACGCGATCTTGCGTGGCATGGTGGCGGCTGTGTGCATTCAATACATGTGCTCCACAAACCAACATCTTCGCTCGTTTGCCATTTCAGAGGTGATGGACGCCGTCGTGCGCCTCTCTGCTCGCTGTGGCGCTGAGGAAGCGGCGACGGCCACGCACGGGTCTCTGGGACGTAAGGGCAGCAGCCACACAGCGCGCACCAGCGGCAACAACAGCAATGGGAGTCCTGCAGCAGCTCCACAGGGAACCGTCGTCGGTGCCGCTGCCGCAGACCCGGAAGAGGAGCGGAAGCATGCAACGCACCTTCGCGCTCGCCAGCTGGCGCTGTGTTTCGACGCCCTGTCCGCGATCCTGGTGCCGACTGTCGTTGTGGAAGGCTACCACCACGTGGCGGAGGAGCAGGAGGAGAGAGCCGGCCTCGCGCGGAGCTGCACAACGACGAGCGCACGTGGTGACTCCAAGCGCGAGGAACTGTCGCGCTACGGGCAGCTGTTGTGCGACACCTACGTGGACTCACTGCGCGAGCATCTCTGGAGCCTCGGGGAGGGGAGCGTGAGTCGCCACAAGCTGCTCACGCCGGTGATGACTGTGGCTGTCAAGGCGTTTGTGAATTTGGTGCTTCGGGTGCATGAGCGGCTGCGCGGGATGTCGAGCATGGCGCTCGCGCTGGTGCAGGAAGCGGAGGCGGCGATGGAGGGACCAGACAAGGGGACTCGGCGGTCTGCGGCGGTAATCGCGAGGGATCGCGCGCGACTGCTGCACGCCTTCAACGCGGAGCGCATGAGCGTTGTGCTGCTCCTGCGTGGTGTCATCCAGAACATGCTCACCGTGGCGTGGCCGTCGTCAGGGGTGTTGTACCAGGACCCGGCATGCGGCTGGGAGAGGCCCCTGAACAAGACGACGTCCGCTGTGATGGCGCCGCTAGCGCTGGCGGTTCTGTCGCCGTTCTTTCGGCCCTTAACGATGCTGCTCCACCTCTCCACTCTGTTTCCGGTCCGATCACTAAAGCAGCTCTGCACGCACTATCAATACGCGCGCTACCTCACCCTCGAGGACCCCAGCACGAGCGATCAATACATGTTTTATTACTACCGCCGCCTATCGCGCGCGCTCGTGGCGGCCCAGGCGGACGACAGCGGCGGCTCGGGAGCTGGCCCTGCGGAGCAGGTAGAGCTTGAGTGCTGGGCGCTGTTTCGCTCATGTTGGATGATGTTCTCCTACTACAAGTATACTGCAGAGGCCCTTATGGCGGTGAGGGCTGGGGGCATGGCGCCTATGGAG
The DNA here is from genome assembly GCF_000227135.1 of Leishmania donovani. Lineage (NCBI taxonomy): Eukaryota > Euglenozoa > Kinetoplastea > Trypanosomatida > Trypanosomatidae > Leishmania > Leishmania donovani. The sequence goes on along the minus strand of NC_018256.1, from coordinate 676,276 downwards.
AGCGCGAACCCAGCTGCAGCCGCGGCCGCGCTTGCCCGCGCGCCGATCTTGTCGACGAAGCAGTGCAAGCTACTGCGCCTCATCGCCGCTTCGGCGGCACCACTCCTGCGCATGTGCTCGTCCGACGTTCAGCAGGCCATGGCGGACATCGCCGTGCTCCTGCGCTACACACTGGCCGGCGCGCTTCACTGCCCCATGGTGGTCGCTGACGTCACCGCAAGGAGCGGTATCGTGCACGCGTCACTGTACAAGTCGCTGAAGCGGCTCTGCGGCGGCAGGAAGGAGTGCTGGAAGCGGCTGAGCATGGGGGAGTTAATGCTTCTTCAGTGCGTGGCGGAGCTAGAGATCCTGCGAGCGGCGGCGGGGTCAGTGGCGCAGTTGACGCTCTACCGTCACTTTGAGGTGCGTGAGTTTGTCGCGAGCGCTGCAATACCGGAAGCGCTAGGCCACATCCTGAGCACAGCGTGCGACCACTACATCGAAGCGGTGCGCAGCATGCTGCCGGGTGTCGCCTTCCAGGTCACTCGTACTGACCTGATGCAGCTCGTCTTTCTGGTGGGCTTCGCGATTGGGTCGGTACGCGAGTCGGCGAGCAAGCTGGTGCTGTGCGTGGTGAGGTCGTTTCCCACCTACGCCGCCTATGCCAGCGCGTTGCCGCTCCTGTGGTGCATGCTGGACCTCCTCGAAGCCGGCACAGCCGGGCAGATCGAGTCGCTCTGCGAGCATGTTCGTTTTTCGACTGTCCCTGCGGTGGCCGCCGACCCGCACAGCGTGGAGCGCCAGCAGCACGTACTGTTCGTCGCGGATGTCGCGGAGCGGTGGGCTGCCATACTGCAGGACAAGGCACCGATAGCCCTCTTTGAAACAGCCATCAAGTTCATGGTCATCCAGCAGCAAGAGTGCGGGGAGCAGGCAACGACGCAGGCTGGCAGGCACCACGCTGGATCCCGACTTGCCGTCCTGGCTTCCCTGTACCGGGTTGAGGAGACACCACCCAATTTGGACGACAGTGCCATCACTGTCATGCGTGGGGCTGGGGCGGCTGGTCATGTCGTGAAAACTGAATACGCGCAGACGCTGCTGCTGCATGGCCGCGCGCAGGGTGCGATGCAAGCTTCCAGCTGGTACGCGTCCGCTGGGCAAATGCAAAGCACCGTCGTGGCGCAGCTGTGGGCAGCCACGCGCCTCTGCCGACGTGCCTTGGCGTCGGCGGTGGCGCAGCGGCTCGAGTCAAATCTCCTGCGGCCTGCCCGGGCCCTTTTCGTGGAGACTGGCTACTCCGTGGGCACGGTGCTGGCGCCTCGCGCTTCCACCGTCGCCGACGAGGATGCTGCGGCGCAAGAGATGGGCGTGACGCGGGTGCCGCTCGGCGCCCCAGCCCGCGCGGAGACGGCCGCGAGCTTCGCAGCCGCCGTGGCGCTGCTCGTCACGGGCAGCGGCACCCCCATCGGGCGGCGGCAGCTGTTGCAGTACCTGGTGCAAGGCGCCGTGCAAACGTTCCGCTCCGATGTGCTGTACGAAGCCATCCTGTGCTGGAAGTGGCTGCTGAGCCAGAACCGTGAGGCTTACCTGCTGCCGATGCTGCAGGAGCTGGACACGGCTTTCGTATGGACGGCGGCCAATCGGCTAGGGCTGTTTGACGGCTACTGCTCCTCCAAGAACCGGCAGGTGCAGACAGGCGACGTGCCGATCCCCCACAACACCGTCTCTGCGAGGGGGCAGAGAGGAGCCCGTGTGCCCGAGGAAGCTGCTGTGTACGTGGCTGACAACGTTGACAGCGCCTCCCCGCACAAGCTGCTCCTCTCCTTTCTCGCGGATATGTACGTGGAGGAGGGCAGCCCGCTGTGCCTCAGCCCCGAGGTGCTTCGCCAACTGTACCTTGTCGCGGCGCACATTATGCAGTTCGCCGCGGTGCTGTCTCTGCGAGACGACATGTTTGGCGAGACGATGCGCTGCTTTCTCGTGGTGGGCAGCATCGCGCAGCTGCTTAGGGAGGCCAACGTGCGCCAGCTGCGCGCTGGCCTCTTGACGTTAGTGCCCTTTCCCGCAATTGGTGCGCTGCGCCAGCGGTGGTACAAGGCGCTGCTGCGGTGGTTCACCAAGACACCGCCGAGTTGGTACTACGCCAAGGATCCGGTGCTGGCCAGAGAGGAGGCGAAGGTGGTGAGCTCGCTGTCGCAGCTGATAAAGGAGGAGGCTGACCTGCTCACCCGCACAACTCTCGGTTTCCTCGACTTCAGCAGTGGTGTTCAACGCGAGCGGGACATGCCACATGTACATCACTGGGAGTCGCTAAGCGTCGTGCGCGAGGCCGTGGCTGCGGTGCGGCAGGCGACCGACGGTGGCGAGGCAGGCTTGCCGAAGCTGATCGTGCGAGAGAAACTGAGGCTTCAGGGGTTGCTGCATCTGCTGCGCGTCCTGGTGGAGCACGAGGTGCTGCGGCTAAGTGTCTGGCGCACGCCGCGCCGCACGCTCAAGATACCCAACACGACGCCTTCCGTTGGCTGGGGAAAGCTAATCGAGTGCGCCGATCACCACAACCCGGAGGTTGTTGTCGCCATGGTCTACCGCTTCTCGAGCATCCCAGCCGTGCGGTTGGCGGCGTCGCAGCGTGTCGTGGCACATCCGGAGCGGTACTCGAACGTTGCGGAGGCGGTGGACCTCTACCTCACGGAGGACGTGCTGCGCGCTGGTGCACCGCGGCTGTTTCTCTTCTGCTCCTGCACCATCATCCAAGCCCTCCGCCTGCTTGACCCACGCTACGCCGCGTACAAGACCGTCAATAGCTACGCCATCCGCAGCCTGCTCTCACAGCGCAGCGAGAAGCTCATCTTCTACCTGCCGCAGCTGCTGCAGCTCTTAGCGACGGACGAGAGCGGCAGCATCGAGGCCTTCCTCGTGCGCACGAGTGCAAGGAGCACCATGTTCGCGCACCAGTTGCTCTGGAGTCTGCAAACCGAGAGCGAGGGCAGCGGTGCCCTAGCGAAAAAGTGCCAGCAGGTGGAGAGGCGCATCAAGGCAGCATTCACGCCGAATGAAGAGGCCTTCTACAGGTCCGAGTTCGCTTTTGTGGACCTCATGACATCGCTATCGGGGGAGATCATGAAGTTCGACAAGCCCGAGCGCAAGGCGCAACTGCGGCTGAGGCTGAAGGACGACGTCTTCCACGCCCTGCCCAAGTTGCGGCACCTTTACCTCCCCACGGATCCGAACTACCGGATCACCGACGTCATCCCGCACACGGCTGGGGCCATGCAGAGCGCTGCCAAGTGCCCGATCCTGGTGCAGTTCACGTGCGTCCCGCGTACAGCGGAGGACGCGCTGACGCCAGACGACGTCGACTCGGCGGCTGCCGACGAGCACGGGCACGGTGCGGGGAACAGCCACAGCGACCCTGTGTCGCGCCCGGTCGTGAAGGCGTGCATTTTTAAGATGGGTGACGACTGCCGACAGGACCAGATCTCGCTGCAGCTCATCGGCCTCATACAGCGCATCCTGAACTCCGTTGGCGTGCCGTCCTTTCTCTACCCATACCGCGTCATCACCACCGGGCAGAGCAGCGGCATCATCGAATGTGTGCCTCGGTCAAGAAGTCGCAATGAGATCGGCAAGCTCGTCGAGTCGAACGTCGCGGAGTTTTTCGTGCAGACATTTGGCCATCCCGAGTCCGCTGGCTTCCGCCGCGCTCGCGAAAACTTCGTGAGGAGCACGGCCGCGTACTCGGTCGTCTCCTTCATCCTCAACATCAAGGACCGCCACAACGGCAACATCATGATCGACGCCGACGGCAACCTCGTCCACATCGATTTCGGCTTCCTGTTCGACACCTCGCCGGGCGGCGACATTAACTTCGAGTCTTCGCCGTTCAAGCTGACGACGGAGATGGTGCAGCTCATCGGCATGGACGTCAGTGGCGAATCGACGCTGCAGAGCAAGACCCTTGCCCGCGCTCTTGTGGACGAGGAAAACTACATCTACTTCAAGACCCTCGTGAACCGCTGCTACCTCGCCGTGCGGCAGTATGCGCGTGAGATATGCGTGATGGTGGAGCTCATGCTTCGCAGCGGATTGCCGTGTTTTAAGCCGAAGAAGACAATCGCCGACCTCGCGCAGCGGCTGGCCGTCGACAAGAACGAAATTGAGGCTGCTGACTATATGCGTCGCCTCATCCACGAGTCGCGGCAGAACTTCACAACCGTCCTCTACGACTACTACCAAAAGGTTGCCGAGGGTATTGAAATGTGAGGGTGTCGCAGCTGTGCACTCGTGCTTGTGTGCCACGCCTTCGCTCCACAACCCTCTTAACGCAGCGTAGCGCTCGTGGTGATGCCGCTTTCTTCGCCCCCGCCCGTCCCCCTTCACCATTTTTTTTTGTGTTACACCCCGTGGCTGCGTTCAAGGAAGACGTCGGCGACCGCACCGTCGCATGTCAAGGGGGAGCGCCCGCTCAATTTTTCTTCTTCGCCGCGTGACCGTTTCTTTGCCATGCGACACGACTTCAGCTTCCCTCTAGCCAGCCTGTCACGAGCCCCATCCTCGTAGTGTGAAGCGGCAGCCGACACGCGCGTTACGGCAATGCGCCGACTCCGCCACCTCAGCGCGGCCCCCTGCCTCTAACGCTGGCCGCCCACCCGCCTCGCAGGTCGCCTCACAGCCG
>NC_018256.1:669356-671244 GCF_000227135.1 Leishmania donovani | reverse complement strand
TCCACCCCCCCCCCGCCCGTCATGTGGGTATATTCATCTGGTGTCGAAGCCAAGAACCTGCAACCTGCTCCCTGCTGGTGGTTTCGGCGAAGGGGTCTATGCTCGCGCTCTATCGCAGAGAAACGCGGTCATAATCATGTCTTGTACTAACTCACTGCGCATCGTGTCGGGGATCCACCAACAGATATATGCATCCGCCGATTTCTTTTCTGCTTGCATTGCGTTGTGGTGATGTGGAACGTGACACTGGATCAAACCTACGCGGTATGCAGTAGAACCGAAATGGGCTGAACGACGCCCAGTGATGCTGGGTCGCCCGGCTCCTTCATGAACCCTCGATACACATCAGCATGCTGCAAGAAACCCTTTTCACGCGACAGGTCGACCAAGGCATATGCTCTCCCTGGTTTTCAGCACTCCGGTGTAGCAAGCGAAAAGAAGCGTGGCGCTCGTGTCTCGCTGCTCTCACAATAGGACATGCGCACAGGTGTACGCCCTCCCTCCCGTTACCCAGGACGCGGTTGCAGCAGGGACGCTCTGGCTTCGCTGTGGTAGCCCTACTCAGTGAATAAACCTTACGCCCCGCCACGCACCTGAGAAGGATCTGGTGGCACGGCAAGTTCTCAATCAGATGCCAGACGACGTCACTCTCAGCCCTCACGTTATGAGAATGGATACCAATTGGCACCACCCGACGCGGGACACGGAAAGGGGGGACCCCACTGGACTAGGGTCATTCTACCCCGACTGATTCAATGACAAACAGGCCTGCACACGCGGTAAAAGACACCTTGGCATAAGACAGCGCAGACGGGGGGGACCACGGACACGCTAAGGAGACGTCAGCATGGCGCTCGGCTGCCCGCATCTCTGATTGGGGCACCATCACAATGCCGCCGAGCAACCACTGCGCGATCAAGCCCACTGCCTGCTTTGCGGAGGCAATATGACGCGGTGCTGCTATCAAGGACTGCGGCCCGATCACACTCTTTCTGCGAGGCGGACAGGAAACTGTGCTGTGTCCTGATTGCGAACTTGCTCCGCAGAGACCGCGCCTACACCACAAGAAGACCGAAGCAAGGATTCGCGCGCATCAGAGTGCCGCACTGACCTCGGCCATCACCACAACCCGAAAGCGCACCATGGAGCAACGACGAATCGCCCATGCAATCACGCCTGCCACCGCTCCACTACACATGCATAGCTACCATCTGCCATTCAAGGTGAGCTTGCATCCACGACTACACTCCTCGCGACGACCACCGGGTAAACTGTGCCATCTGGTAAGGCTGCTTATACGCAGTTCGGGGCACCCAAACGGACGCGATCAGAGGAAAGCCTCGAGAAGACGCCCTGGACGTTGCCCGCTGATCGCGGTCTCTCGGACATGCTTACCGAAGAGCCTGCCTAGAGGAATGGTTGTAGACCTGCATACCCCTCACCACCACCGGCCCTCGGTCAGCGGCACGCATCCGGGCTATCGATAATCGCCCGCCCTACACGCATCCGCAATCTGATATGGCGGCCGCCTCCTCAGTGCGGAAGAGCAAGCCGACGACTTGTTGGCGACGATGCTGCAGCAGAAGCCAGCGCGATATATCCGGCCGCGCCCCTGCTGCGTGGAAAGAGGGGCTCACTGCGCCGCTCCTGAAGCCGCACAGGCCAGATGGTGGCTCCACGTCCTACCGTCCCTGCGGCGCTGACCAGCGATCCATGCAAGCTACTCGAACGAATGATCGCGTGACGACGGCCCAGAGCATCTGGGCGACAGGCTCCAGCCACGGCATACTGGCTTCGCGTGCTCACCGCTCCACCACGGACCCCGTGGGCCTGCCCCACCACAGCGTAGTGCAGCGGCAGCCAGGTGCGAAAACCCGAGCAGGGCTTG
>NC_018256.1:668171-668602 GCF_000227135.1 Leishmania donovani | reverse complement strand
CCGTTGCTCGCTGGGAAGAGATGGCGCGGCGCACATAGACATCCAGCCAGGAGCGCCCGCGATGCGCCACGGTATAGCACCCATAGATGCAGCGACAAGACGCTGCGGCCGCGCCTCGTCTGCAGCGATGGCGCTGAGTGCGAAGCAACGGAGCTGGGGCGCGACCCTGGTGCGAGGACACCCGGATCGGCCAAGGCACAGGCAGACAAGTGTGGCTCTTGCCACGGACTCGGTCATCGGTCTCAGGCGTCAGGCCGACATCCCGCGAAGCCGCGCTGCACGAGGCGACGGGAGACCATGCTCGCTCAGTCCCGCACCGGCGCCTGCCCGCGCCGCGGATCCCTGCAACGGCGGGTGACTGGCAGTGGCGGCATGGGGTGCGGATGGTGTGCTGCCTACTGCTGCGCTGGCGCATGCTTCTCCGCGGGCCC
>NC_018256.1:667464-667776 GCF_000227135.1 Leishmania donovani | reverse complement strand
TGCGCTGATGAGGCGCAGATGCCGGAAGCATGACGGGGGCACCCTCGAATGGCACCAGCGAGTCCTCCAGACGCGCATGAGGCGAGTCCCCACGCCACATTACGGCATGCCGCGGCTTGTGGCGACCGAGGGAGAGGCATGGCATGCAGGCAGGGCGTGCAAGGTCTCGGAGGGCCCTGGCCTGCGTGTGGCCGACTTCCTTGCTGCGCTCGCCCGGCATGCCCCCTTGATCGCCACCCCCTTCTACCCGCACGGCAGACGCCACGGCCTCCGCCCACGAGCGGGACCCTGAAGGCGGCCCTGCTTGGATCA
>NC_018256.1:661480-667365 GCF_000227135.1 Leishmania donovani | reverse complement strand
CGTTGCTCGCTGGGAAGAGATGGCGCGGCGCACATAGACATCCAGCCAGGAGCGCCCGCGATGCGCCACGGTATAGCACCCATAGATGCAGCGACAAGACGCCACGGCCTCCGCCCACGAGCGGGACCCTGAAGGCGGCCCTGCTTGGATCAAGGAGTACCTCTGTTAGCTGAAGCAAGGGAAAGGCAGTGGGTGGTACGAGGCGGTTAATATGGAAGGCGTCCGTGGTGCTCGATAGAGTTCGCAATGCATGTGATTATCTGGAGGCTTGGATGCGTTCTTCTCTCGTGTTTTTTTTTTCGAGTGGGCTGTGTGCATGTGCCTGAGGGTCTCTATCCGTGTGTGTGTTTGTGTTGGAGATGGAGGTAGAAGAGCCCCGTAGGTACCCCTTCTCTTGCTTGGCTGACGTCTTCGGGTTACTGGACCACATCACCTGTCCCACACTCGTTTTTTTTTCCTTTTTCTTCCTTGGGTGCTCACCGTAACCGTACTCCACCCTTGTACTCTCCCCACCGTATCGTGCTCCCCTCTATTTCTTTGTACTGAAGTTCCCTCTCTGCCTCTCAACTCGTGTGTGTGTGTGTGTGTGTGTTGCCTGTGAATGCTCAGCAGTTTTCCGTGGGGTTTTTTCTGTTCTTGCATGTGCCTGGATTGGCGTGCAGGCGTGCATGCAGGTATCCGCACTTTGTTGTACCATTCTGCTCGGTCCTTTGTGGGGGAGGTCTACGGTACCGACGTTAGTCCTGCTCCTTTTTGTCTCTCGATCCCTCTCAATTCTGCACAGTCACTGACGCGCCTCCGGCTTCGTCTCCTCGCAAGCGCACCGGCAACTGCGTAACACTTGTCGGCTGGTCTTCTCTACCAGTTGCCCGCACCCTTTTTTTTTCTGTTGGTCCTTCTCTTGCTTTGTTGAACCTGCTCGCTTTCGCACCTTGCGCGAGCGTATCATGAACACTTTCTTCTTGTTTCGCCCTTGTGCACGTGCCACCGTTCTCCGGCGTTTCCTCCTCTCACCCTTGGCTCCCTGGCGCTGTCGGTCTGCCCTGTTCGTTTCGTTGCGCTTTGGGTTTCACAGTCGCCTACACATGCCCACGTACGATCCCGCGCGGCGGGGGGGGGGGGGGCAGAGAAATGCGTCGTGACCGGCGTAAAAAGTTATGTGTGCCTGGACAGAGAAAGTGCATCCAGCGCGGACATCGACATATGGATGTGCGCTGCCCTTCAGGGACGCTTCTGCCAGAAGAAAACGAGTCCCAGCGAACACACCGCAGATGCGCACCGACAGGTGTGCCGTCTCGTCAACAGCAGCGCACTTTGATAATCGTGCACACGCAGGATTCGTTGTCATTGATGCTCTGTTGCTCCCTTGGCGGAGGAGTGCTAATCCTCCTGTTTTTCTTTTTGTTTTTAGCGGCGTTGATTCAGCTGTTGTCCGTGTACGGCAGCGCACCTTTCGAGCGTCTTCGCCTGCCGTCCTGCACCGCTTCTCTGAAGCGCTCTCCTACCGACAAACGCGCTGTTCCCACTGCCGCGTATCCTCGTCCCGCAGCTGCGCCACCCTCTCTCCTTCTTACGGCTCTCTGTGTGCGTCTCTTGTGCGCGTTGCGCACTGCGCGCCCTTCCCTCACTGCTTCTCTTTTATTTGCTGATATTCTCTTTCTTTGGGGGGAGGAGGGGGGAAGGGAGGGGAGGAGGTTTCCGGTGCAGAGCGCTCAAGGAATGTGTTTGCTGTCGCAGATGGTACACATGAGGCGAACGAGCTCGAGTTGCAGCCGTGCACACGCACTCGTTAGATCTCCACGCCTCATTCGTAGAAGGGTGGAGAGGAGCGTCAGACCCAAGAGCGGTCGCGCTTCTCTCATTTAGAAAATGTTTGGAGGCATGATTGCGCGTAGGCAGCGTGTGTATTCCTTTTTCCACGTTCTTTTTTTTTTTCGTTCTTACCACGCTGCTGGGCAGTTACACAACCTCGACTCACCTGAGTGTGTGTCTCTCGTTTCTTTCGTTGTTGATGCTGTTCATTGGTTCGATTGCCGATGGAGCTGCTTCTTTCAGCACCCACCCCCACGCATCTCATCTCTTTGTATGGCTCTCTCTCTATGTTTGTGGTTTGGGGAGTGGCCAACCTATTCCGCTCCGCTGTTGCCTACCATGCTGCTGCTTCTAGTCTCTGCGTGTGTGTGTTTGTGCTTCCGCCATTACGGTATGAGTGCCTCCGAGGCAATCCCAAGAAGAAAAGCGACGCACACACCCCAAAAAACTGAACATGCCAAGCGGCACAGTCGACAAGGCGGGGGAGGGGCGACGGACGAACGGGAGGAATCTCTCCGCAACGATTTCGATGATGCCGTGCTCTGGCGGGTGCAGGCGTTGAGTGAGTGGCGGCAACGTGTGACAGTGCTACCTGCTCTATCTTTGCCGTGTACCGGGTCTTTGTTGCTCGGTTGCGCGCTCACGCAGGTTCGCAACCGATGGTCAGTATCGCCCCGTGTACCACCCCCTTTCCTCCCCTGCGTTGTCACTCGTCGTAAGCACACAACCCACGCACAGCGCGCACAGAGGGTGCCTTCACTCCGTTTGCTCTTCGTTCGTCTCTCTCGGGTTCTCCACTCCACGTTCTTCACCGCGTGCGCACCCGCCTCCACCTCCCACACGCACCTCAATGTGCTCATGCGTCAACATGACCTAGCGAGGAATGGATGGCGAATCTTGTTCGATTCGCCAAGATCAGCGCGGGCACCCCACGGATGTCCTGGGTTGTCGCCGACGTGGCAGAGGCCTGCGTACGGCAGCACGGTTTGATGTGCGGCGCCGCTCCACGGCAGCCACCGCAGCACTTCCTACACGGGCAGACGCGGCGGACGGCGACCGTGGCCGGGCTGACAGGTGTGTGCCGCTGTCTGTCTACTGCAGCGCCGAGGTCGGGGCCCCTCTCGACTCCTGTATCACCGAGCTCGTCCCCGTCGCCCAAGCAGGACCCGCCTGCCGCCCCCCGACAGTCCGTGCAAACCGCGAGCCTCACACTAACAGCGGAATCGGTGTGGGAAACGGTCCCACACTGGTGCGAGCTGTGTTGTGAGCCCGTTAACAGCTGGCACAACCACATGGGCAAGCGCGACCATATTTGTCTCGAGATGATCCTAAACTCCGTAGTCGGCAGCAAAGGACTCTGGGAATCCGACAAAGTGTGGGACAGCATTGAGCTGTTTCGAAGTCACTACACGAAGCGGCCACACGGGCAGCCACGAACGCCTTCGCCGATTGTGCAACGCCTCTTGAAGGAGGGGCTCTACGTGCCAGGTCCCGATCACCCGCTTGGCATATTCTACGACGCCTTCGACCGTGGTGACCCGTACGCGCGGCGGGAGGAGCTGCATCTGCTGCTCTTGTACTTGAAGGAATGTGGGATGCTGTGCCTCACCCCCGACGTGTTCCCTCCAGCGATCTTCCAAGGGCACTTGCTCTTACACAGCGAAGTGGTACCGGTGTTGACGCGCATCTTCCCAGACGGGGAGGTGCGCGGAATCTCGGCACTGTCGCAGATGATAACATGCACCTATGGGCTGGCAGCAGCGTATGAAACGTGTGGGATGGAGCGGCTGGTGCCGGTCTCCTTGCTGCAACACCGAGGGTTGAGCCCAGAGCTCATTTCAGTTTTATCGTCGGTAGAGGAGTTCGACGGCGTTGCGGCAAGCGATGACGCGACGGGCGGCACCGGCGGCGAAGAGACTCTCGGCGAAGGCGCTGAAGGTGGGACTAGCGATGCAGCCTTGTCGACCGGGCAATCCATGGCAATGCGCTCCTTGAGCGCCGCCATGCCCCGCGCCATCCTCGGCTCCCTCCGCTGGGCCCTCGCTCCAGAGGATACGAGCCCCCCGCCGATCATCTTTCAGGACCACAAGCACAACGCCTACCTGACCACCTTGGCAGCGCGCGCGGCACGCCTGCTCATGTCCGAGCTGATCTTTGAGCGCATCTCCGAGTACGTATATCGTTTAGAGTACGTTCTGCGCACAGACTTCGGGCGCGAGTATCTGAACCATCGATACGAAGCCCATCGAGCGGCGGACAAGGCCAGCGGCCGCGCGGCCTCGCAGCGCTGGCTGCGCAAGCAGTGCATTACCCCTACACTGTCGAACGAGGGAACTGTTGCCTATACAAATGGTGGGCTCGCCGCTCATGGGCTTAACGGCACCGTGGCGGCTGAGTGTGCCGTTCGGATGCACGACGAGGCTCGTAAGGCGCGCATGCACAATCGCCGCGGACTGCTGAAGGCGCCACCCAGCTCCCCTTTGGCCCGCAATGTACGCTTTCGGTGAGACGGTCAAACGCCGCCGCTTCGGCGGCGGTGTGATGCATGCTCCAAAAACAGTGAATCGCATGCCGACATGCACGTGGCGAACGGAGCGAACTTGCAGCGCCGCACTGTTGGCTTCGCCGTAGCTGGTGGTGCAAGTGGGGATGCCGCGCGGCGTGCATGGCCTAGTGCCTGTCGAGGGGTCGTGTAAGGGCATTTGTCTTGTCCTTGTAGTGCCTTGAAAGTCGTGTGTTGAGCCCTTCGGAAAGGCGGCGGCGGACCGCAACAATGCGCTGCGAGTTTTCGCATGAATGCCGATAGTAGAAAGAAGCAAACTCAAGCGAAACGAAAAATGCCTTGTGAGTGAGCCATGTGGCGAGGGACCGCGAGAATGCCGTTGGCGCCTGCCCGGCTCGCCGAAAGCCGCGTCCTCAGCGTCTCCGACCCTCTCCTCCCCAACCTACTGTGGCTGGCATGGTTTACTCTTTCCTTCTGCGGCGGCGAACAAATGGCCCATGCAACGTCTCACCCTCGAACACGCCTACCTACACACCATTCGGATGCCCTTTGTTCCTCCCGACCCCGCCCCGCATCATCACCATCCTCGCACGCTCGAGAGCGAAAGTGTGAGGGAGAGAGCCGCAAAGCGCGCGTGCATCGCAATCAATAACGGAGAAGGAAGCACAGCACGGCAAGGGCAAGCAACATACACACGAAAGGAATACCTTTGTCGCATGCCTGCCCCGCGTGTGGGCGAGATGATTCAGTTCCTGCTGCTGATGAGCCGCCAAGGCAAGATAAGACTCTCCAAATGGTACGTGACGCTCTCGCAGAAGGAGCAGACAAAAATCATCCGCGAAGTGTGCCAGGCGGCGCTTGGCCGCTCTGCTCGGCTGTCGAACATGTTCGAGATTGAGGGCCGAAAGTACGTTTGCCGCCGCTACGCCTCTCTGTACTTCATCGCCTGCGTCGACAAGACAGACAATGAGCTGATTACGCTGGAGATCATCCACCACTTTGTCGAGGTGCTGGATCAGTACTTCGGCAATGTATGCGAGCTCGACTTGATCTTCAACTTTCACCGTGCGTACTTCATCCTTGACGAGGTGCTGCTTGGTGGGGAGCTGTTGCTGAGCAACAAGCGTGCCACGCTTGCCTACATCGACCGGCTTGATGTTGCTGCAGAGCGTAGCGAGGCACAGCTCGAGGGCAGCTCTTTTGTGGATCAGATGACCAACGCCATCAAAGGGGTCTGATGGGTGTTCGTTGCTGCCTGCCGAACACCATGTTTGCGGACTTATTGGGGGATGGGGGGCGAACAGACTGTTGCTTGTAGATTATTTCTAAGTTGTCACTCTGCCGTGAACAAGTACACAAACACGAGCACACGACCACAGCTCACACGCCCCCTTGTCGAACTGCCGCCACACCCGCGTCGGCCAGGACGAGTAGTTCTGCCGTCGAAATCGGGTCATGCGTCCCATCGGCTTCTCTTGCCCTCCCCCGACCGCCTGCTCCCCCAACCTTCCGCTCCTCTCTCCCGCCACCCGCTTTCGTCGGTCGCCGAGTCGCTGCCCTGGGGCCGTGC
>NC_018256.1:660420-661381 GCF_000227135.1 Leishmania donovani | reverse complement strand
ACAGACTGTTGCTTGTAGATTATTTCTAAGTTGTCACTCTGCCGTGAACAAGTACACAAACACGAGCACACGACCACAGCTCACACGCCCCCTTGTCGAACTGCCGCCACACCCGCGTCGGCCAGGACGAGTAGTTCTGCCGTCGAAATCGGGTCATGCGTCCCATCGGCTTCTCTTGCCCTCCCCCGACCCCCTGCTCCCCCAACCTTCCGCTCCTCTCTCCCGCCACCCGCTTTCGTCGGTCGCCGAGTCGCTGCCCTGGGGCCGTGCCAGGTGGGGGCGCCGCGGCCGCGTGGGGGGGGCCCGGCGCCCTGTCGCGGGAAAGCCCGCCTGGGCCGCGGACAACCAACCGCAAACATGCGCGAAGCCGCCGAAATGGCGAGCGAAGGGCGAGGCCGCGAAATCACCGACAAGCAGCGGAAGAAGAAGAGAGATGGAGAGGCGCATGGACACAAACCCACGAGAGAGGCGCGATACTGGCATTCCCATTGAACGAAGCGGATGTCTACAGCCGCCGCGCTCCACAAAGACATGCTTTCTCCTTTTAAATCTCACTTAACCACGTAGATGTCGGCAAATATATCATTCAACCACAGCTCACACGCCACCCTGTCGCACTGCCGCCACATCCGCGTCGACCAGGACGAGCAGTTCTGCCGTCGAAATCGGGCCATGCGTCCCATCGGCTTCTCTTGCCCTCCCCCGCACGCATGCCGCGCCACCCGGCGGCACACGCGCATGGGTGGACCGCATGCCCTGATCCAAGCAGGGCCGCCTTCAGGGTCCCGCTCGTGGGCGGAGGCCGTGGCGTCTGCCGTGCGGGTAGAAGGGGGTGGCGATCAAGGGGGCATGCCGGGCGAGCGCAGCAAGGAAGTCGGCCACACGCAGGCCAGGGCCCTCCGAGACCTTGCACGCCCTGCCTGCATGCCATGCCTCTCCCTCGGTCGCCACAAGCCGCGGC
>NC_018256.1:659600-660338 GCF_000227135.1 Leishmania donovani | reverse complement strand
GCTTCCGGCATCTGCGCCTCATCAGCGCAGGCCCGGCCGGACGTAGAGGTCACCGCACGCTCCGCACACATGCGCCGAGTAGGGGGGCGGCTGATTCGTATATTGGGTCTCCTCGCGCCTTGTTCGCCCATCGCTCCTGCTCTGCTCACGTGCGCATGCCTTGTCTGGGTGTGATACGGCATGCCGGCTGTGCTTGGCAGCACCTGCGCACAGTGCTCGCATTCCTGCGCCCTCGGTGCCTGTTTCAGGACGACGCTGCTGCCTGGGGGTGGGGGAGAGGGCGTGGCTGGCCCGCTTGACCACACGTGCCGTCCCACAGGTGGGGCGCCGCTATGCGTGTGTGGCAAGGCAGCAGGGGACATCCCGCCCTCTGCTGAGCCCACAGGCCTTTCGCAGGCGTGGGTGTGTGGAGAGGAAGAGGGCCCGCGGAGAAGCATGCGCCAGCGCAGCAGTAGGCAGCACACCATCCGCACCCCATGCCGCCACTGCCAGTCACCCGCCGTTGCAGGGATCCGCGGCGCGGGCAGGCGCCGGTGCGGGACTGAGCGAGCATGGTCTCCCGTCGCCTCGTGCAGCGCGGCTTCGCGGGATGTCGGCCTGACGCCTGAGACCGATGACCGAGTCCGTGGCAAGAGCCACACTTGTCTGCCTGTGCCTTGGCCGATCCGGGTGTCCTCGCACCAGGGTCGCGCCCCAGCTCCGTTGCTTCGCACTCAGCGCCATCGCTGCAGACGAGGC
>NC_018256.1:657979-659501 GCF_000227135.1 Leishmania donovani | reverse complement strand
AAAACACGAGAGAAGAACGCATCCAAGCCTCCAGATAATCACATGCATTGCGAACTCTATCGAGCACCACGGACGCCTTCCATATTAACCGCCTCGTACCACCCACTGCCTTTCCCTTGCTTCAGCTAACAGAGGTACTCCTTGATCCAAGCAGGGCCGCCTTCAGGGTCCCGCTCGTGGGCGGAGGCCGTGGCGTCTTGTCGCTGCATCTATGGGTGCTATACCGTGGCGCATCGCGGGCGCTCCTGGCTGGATGTCTATGTGCGCCGCGCCATCTCTTCCCAGCGAGCAACGGAGCTTCGCAAAGCGGGCGAGTCGCCGCCTGCATGCCCCGGCGAGGGCTGCCAGAGCGTCGCGGCAACGCCGTGGCCCGGCGCGTACGCCTCCCACGCCGAATGCACAGGGCAGCCTCCTCGCGCGAGTGCGGAACACAGGCAGGCGGGTGCGGCGCAGAAGCACCGTGGAGCCGAGGGGCAGTGGGTCCCCGCCTCTTCGAGCAGGTCTCCGCTGTCTGTGTAATGTCCGGGTACCGAACCATGGCTGCGGCTGCATTGACGTAGGCGTGCTCAAGGTCCCTCCGGCAGTTTCTGCCGGCACCGTCCCGCCACGCGATGGCGCCGTAGGGTAGCTCTGACTCGGTCAGTGCTGTGTAGGAGGAGCGCAGAGGATACTTTCACGGGCCCCGCTCCTCCGAGCACCCTCCCCCTCAGCCTGGCGAGTCGAGCCGTGGCTACTTTGATAACCCCTGCGACGTGTTGGTCAATGCGCTGGCATTGGCTGGAGGTCCCTGCCGAGCGGGTGGGGGTGGGCGGCGGCGATTCTCTTCCAGGTGCACGCGTGCAACGGAGAGCCGCAGCTGGTTGCGGTGCCGCGCAACGGCGAGTGTGCACCGCCCTCTGGAGGGCGGGCCGCCATGTGGCTCGTATGACCTCCCCGCCCGAGAAATCCATGATCCAGCGAGTACGGCACGGGTCTACGTTGGATCTCCTAAGCACCGTGATGGTGGCACGCCGCGGACTGCCGAGCCACGCGCGCCAGCGTAGAGCTCACAAGCCCTGCTCGGGTTTTGGCACCTGGCTGCCGCTGCACTACGCTGTGGTGGGGCAGGCCCACGGGGTCCGTGGTGGAGCGGTGAGCACGCGAAGCCAGTATGCCGTGGCTGGAGCCTGTCGCCCAGATGCTCTGGGCCGTCGTCACGCGATCATTCGTTCGAGTAGCTTGCATGGATCGCTGGTCAGCGCCGCAGGGACGGTAGGACGTGGAGCCACCATCTGGCCTGTGCGGCTTCAGGAGCGGCGCAGTGAGCCCCTCTTTCCACGCAGCAGGGGCGCGGCCGGATATATCGCGCTGGCTTCTGCTGCAGCATCGTCGCTAAAGGAGTTACGGCACGAGATAAAAGACTTATCCGGGGCGGGTTGGGGAGGGGGAGGGAAGGGCCTCGCGCAAGTGCCCGTGCTTTCCGACCCCCTGTCCGATCGTCGTGTCTAGGAATCCGAAACCGCAGGAGGGATGCAGCAAGCAT
>NC_018256.1:628318-657880 GCF_000227135.1 Leishmania donovani | reverse complement strand
GATGCTCTGGGCCGTCGTCACGCGATCATTCGTTCGAGTAGCTTGCATGGATCGCTGGTCAGCGCCGCAGGGACGGTAGGACGTGGAGCCACCATCTGGCCTGTGCGGCTTCAGGAGCGGCGCAGTGAGCCCCTCTTTCCACGCAGCAGGGGCGCGGCCGGATATATCGCGCTGGCTTCTGCTGCAGCATCGTCGCTAAAGGAGTTACGGCACGAGATAAAAGACTTATCCGGGGCGGGTTGGGGAGGGGGAGGGAAGGGCCTCGCGCAAGTGCCCGTGCTTTCCGACCCCCTGTCCGATCGTCGTGTCTAGGAATCCGAAACCGCAGGAGGGATGCAGCAAGCATCGCGATGTCATCAGAAGCATTGAAAGAGGTGAACGAAAGAAACGAAAAACGAACGACCGTAGAGAAAGAGGAGGGGAGGAGGGGGTGATGAAGGGGCGGACAGGAAGACAAGGGATAACACATACCAACGGCGCTCCGCCGTCAGACGCGGACACGGAAAACCAAGCACAGGCAAAAAGAAGGGCAGGTGCGCGCAGGCACGTGAAGAGCCAGCGAACAAGAAGCAAGGTCGGGGAGAGGGAAACGGCAAGGTGGAGGAAAGTTGAACACGCGAGGCGCTAGAGAACTGCAGCCAATGGCAAGAAACAGTTTATCGCGGACAGCAGAGATCAGGACCTTCACATGCACGCATTCGTTACGAGACCCTCAGATACAGTCCCACCAAGCATACACACAGAGACAGGCACATACACAGCGACCCGCCCAGAGGTGAGGAGACTTCGGGACAGCCTTGTAAGGGGTGTGCTTCAGTGCTGCGCACGCCATCAGGTGGAGTCGGTGTATACGAGAAGGGAAATATGAGGGAAGGAAGAGAAACGAAGAGATGGATGCGGAGGAAACTTAGGTAAGAAATATTGAAAGAAATGAGGACGCGCGCGGATGACGCTCACGAACGGAAATGTGTCGATGACGGGATAGGGAGGACGCTCGTGGCACTCGCTCGTGTTGTCGGTGCTTTTTTGGAAGGAGGGACAGTAGCACGAGGCAAAAGGGGGAGGGTTCTTCTGAGGTGATGGTGATCCGCTTCTGCCACTAGCAGTAGCTGTACACACATCCTTGTTGCACGCTCCCAAAATATACAGCGAAACGACGAAAGAAACTGGCAATCACAACCATAACCGAAGAGCACGTGGCACACACGCAAACGAAAAAGCACAGCGGCTTACAACAACAGAAAGGGAGAGAACGGAAGTCAACATCAAAATAGAGGGAGGGAGAAGATGCTTGTGATGGTGATGGCAAACTCGAGGGAGTAGAGGGAGAAGAAAGAAGGCAAACCACAGGGAGAAAAGGAAACTGAGGAATCAAGCATGTCATGCATCGGACAGCCAACACAGAGGAGGAGAGACACAAGAGGGTTGACACGAGTTGATTTTTCTTTTTTCGGAAACCAACCTATGACACGAAAAGAGAGAGCACGCACGTCAGACGCCTGCCCACGCACAACAGCGGCCAGAAAAGGGGGAAACAACAACAAAAAGAAACCACACATCGCATGACGCGGTGGGAGGGCTACAGCTGAGGTGCGAAAGAGTCATGGAAGGGCGGCGGAGCAGCAGTGGGGGGTGGGTAGTTGAAAGGCGAAGTGGTGCGGAGAACGGAAGAAACTGACTGGATGCAAATATGGTGCATACCAGCCGTTCTCCCACATTGCCTCCCTCTACTCGCCTGCTGTTTTTTTTTTCATCTGTGGCTGCCTCTTGCCCTGTATCCGAGGAGCGGCCAACATGCTTGCCCCCACCTCTTTTTCCAAGGTCTCCACGAGCGGGCGGTCGTGATCACAGCTATAAGCCTGCCCGTCCCCTGTTGTCACATCCTCTGTCTTTTTAGCCTCGCGTTGGCAACCTTGTCCATGTTTATCTTCCCAACGCTAAGAGAGCCCCCCTCCCTCAGATTCTCTTCGGCAAGAACAAAGGGAGGGTACGGCACCGTGGAGAGGTGGAAGGGTAGAAAATATAGAGAGGAGATAAAGACAGCCTCCACTGTGTATGTCCCCGCTCATACAACCAAAGGCAACGCATACCAATCAGAGAACACACACACACACACGCACGCACAGGAGAAAAAAAAAAAAGAATGAGCCAACACTATAGAAACGGGACAATTCAAAAGAAGTCAAGCCGCACAGGCGCACACAGGCACACGCAGAGATGCGCGTGCCAGCTGAGGTGATATATATATATATATATATATGCACATATATGTCTCTAAAGGGCTGTACAAACACAAGATGGAAACGAAAAGTAGACATCGCGTATGCGCCCAGTGGGGAAGCGGGGGCGATTGATTTGTTCGCCTTCTTTGCCACTTATCACAGGCCGAGCAGGCGCTTGATGGAGAAGCGTTGGTTGGGCCGCTTGACCGGCAGTACCTTGGGGAGGTGCACCTCTGTCGCTGTTAGGCAACCAGCCACCGATCTGTTCGCATCCACTATGCTGCGTGGCACAAGCGCGTTCTGTCGTTGCGGTTTGATCGCCTTCACGGACTCCAACAACACGGTCGTTGTTCGCTGTTGCTGCTTGGCGTACTTGTGAACGTCGCAGAGGTGGCAGCGATCGTGGCAAATGCGTGGAATGAGAAACGCGCTGGACTGCCCGGTTCGCACCTCCTCATCCAAAGGCGTTGCCGAGAGCTCCTGGGACCGCGGATCATCTGTGCCGACTGCGGCAGCGCTGGAGTTCTGCAGCTTAGCCATGCAAGAATGACTCATGCAGCGGCATGAGTGGATAGAGGTGGTCGTAGTGACAATCACTGGCGCTTCCGCGGCGGTGTCGTCTCGTCCGCTGCGCAAGAGGTCGGGCGAAGAGTGCGTGTCGAGCGACTGGGTTTGTGGTAGTTGGGGGCACCGCATGTGAAGACGCTGAATGGCAGCCTTGGCAAACGGCGGCGCATCCGGATGTTCAAGCATCGCGCCCATGGCACGGAGGCGGCTCGGCTGCATCTCCTCGCTCACTGTTCGTGTTGCGATGGTCGCGTCCTGAGCGGAAGCGAAGCCGATCATCACGTCGCGCTGCACTTCGGACTCCTCTTCATCCTGGTAGGCGCTGCTCTGCCCAACCGGCGACAGGAGCACGCGTGCTTTCGAGCGGGTAATGGAGTGCGCTGCGGTGGTCGTCATCGTTGTTGTCGTCGTCGCCACCGACGCTGCATCGCCCTCGCTCGCCCCCACTACTGACCGCGTGGAAGAGTTGAGAAAGATGGTGTGGTGAAACGAGACGTTGTTGGTGAAGTTTGTGACGTTGACCGGGGGGCCAGGCGGTGGTGGCGTTCGCTGCAGGGAACTGCTGCCGGAGCGCTTGGCCCTGCTTGACAAGCCGAGATGAGAACAACAGAAGCTGCTGCGTGGTCGAAGGATGCTACCCACGCCGGCGGCGCATTCGCTGCGCGGGATCAGCCGCAGCAAGTTGCTGCCACCGCAAACACTGCTGTCTGCCGTGCGCAGCTGCGAATCGGTCTTGCGGAGCAACGACGACAACGTCGTCACGCAGACGTCAAGCGGCGCATCTACGGCACCCTCCTCTACCCAGGCTTGAACGCCGGAGGCGGTGAGTGAACAGAAGGACAACCCCTGCGCACCGCACACAAGCGGCGGCACCTTCACAAACGATAGCGGCAGGGAGCCGTGGTGCCCCCGCCCACCGCGTCCACTACGACCGCCGGCGGCGGCGGTGCTTGGGCTACTGCGTCCCAGGGACGAGGAGCGCATCGAGAGAATCGAAGCGGAGCGGAGGAAGGGGTTCACCTGCTGCCTCTCCAGCGAGCGGAGCGAGCTTCGGTGGTGCGCATCAGCCTCCAGTTCTCCCTCGGCCGCCGGTGTTGCCGGGGAGGACTCAGACGTGGTCGTCACGGCCGCCGCAGCGACAACTCCTGGCGAAGCGCCCATGACGCTGTCGTCCAGCGAGATTACTGAGGCGCCAAGGGACACGCAGCTGTTTGGCTTTGCCGGAGTCGCGTTGCCCTGCGGTGACGTCGTGCAAGTGAATGACGGGGTGGTAGCAATGCAGCTGGCGGCATCAGCGTCAGGGGTGGCTGTTACCGAGTCCACGATGTTGGGCGCGCCGCACATTTCAGGACGCGCGCGATGCTGCAAGGCACAACTACCGCGCAGCTGCTTCCGCTGCTGGTCTTCCATGGACTTCCTCCGCGCACATGCCGCGATGCCCGACTGGGCCACGCCGCAGTCACTGATTGGCGCTTTCAAAGTCAAGGTGTGCGCAGCCGGGTGATGCGGAGAGTGAGGCGTGGTCAGGGCAGGCGCATTGCAGGTCTTCTGAGAGTCACGACTCGGCGGCTGCTCACGGGCTTGGTCTTCTTTTTCCTCGGTGGCCGAGGAGAGGGAAGGTGGTGGCCGGGGTGCTGTGCCCAATACGTGACTGGTTTCGGCAACGCGCATAGTGGCCCTGCTGGCGCTCCCGCTGCTGCGGGTGGGAGGAGGCTCGAGCGTCGACGGCCGCGTTCGGGCGCTGTTGCCGCGCCGCATCGCCGCGACGCCGTGCTCGAGGACGCTGGCGCTGGAGCTCGTCGTGCCGGCTGGAGTGCCAAAACTCGTCAGCAAGCCGGCGATGCCCGAGCGCGTGCGACGACCGAGAGGACGCGTCGGCCTTGCGCGAACGCACGCGCTCGGCATCTCAGCGCGTGCAACGAAAGAGTCAGTGAGGGGCAACATTTCAAGCATGTTTCGGGAGGCGTTGACGCTGTACGCCGAGCGGCGGCACGTCGACGATGGCGTGGAGAGGCACTCGCTGTCCGACTGGGGTAAGTGCTGCGTGTCGCAGACCATCACGCAGCTGTCGACGCGGCTCTTGCCCTCCGTCCCGTCTTCCGTTGAAATCAGGCAGCTGAGAGAGCTCTGCGGCCGCGATGACGAGCACGGAGGCGGAACCTGCAAGCCGCCGTCGCAGCCCCCGTTGACCTCCTCGGTGTCGAGTGGTCTCAGCGAGGCCGGCGGGTGTGGACTCAGTAGCCCGAGTAGATGGTTGCCTTCGGACGCGCCGGAGTCGGTTGCGGGCATCCGGGAGGTATCGGAGATCGGCCCAGCCAAAGCAGAGCGGCCGAGGGCCTCTAACGCACGAGATTGCGGACTGCCCGCGTGTGCAGACGGCGCGGGCTGCGGCCGCCGCAGCACCTCCACCACGGTTGGATGGCGAGATGCGAGAGGGACGGAGGTCAAGGGGGGATGGGGCTGAAGTGCGGTGCCGCTCCCAGTGACAGCGCTCGCTTGCATCGCATGCGCAGTGACCGTCTCCGACTCCAGCGCTGTGATGCTGGGGTCGAGCGCTCTCTGCTCGCCGGTGGCGCGCGGGGTGCTGCTGCTGCTGCCGATGTCGTCGCGACGATGTATCGCTCGGGGGTCTGCCTGCTTTTGATGAGGCACGCGGAGTGTAGGGAAGCTCCGCTTTTCCCCCGACACCCGGCCATCTGTCGCGTCCGCCGTGAGCGTGGCCTCCACGGGCAAAATTGACATCAAGGCAGTTTCTGACATGTGCACATGCACGCCGTTGTCATCCAAGCCTGCCCTAGCTCCCCGTGAATCCTGTGTCGGCCCTTGCGGCGAGGCGCGGCACGGCGGAAGAGGTGCGTTCACGACATCCTCGACGTCGCGCGGCACCCTGCTTGGGCGGCGCAAGGGGCGAGTATCACTGTTCTTCCTCGGTGGCAGCGGCAGCTCTGCCTCACGGAAGGTTGGCAGTGAGTGCTGCCGCTGCTCCTGTGACGCTGGTGCGCGGCTGTGCAAGCTGTTGATCGATCTGTCCTTTACAGGGGTAGATGATGTTATCGAGGCATCACCAGTTCTCACAGAAGCATTGAGTGTGTGTGAGGGACTCGGTGTGCTCATGTTTCTGAGGATAGACGAAGACGGCTGCTCCAGAGGTTTGCTCTTTGGAGGCAACGGTGAAGAAGACGTGGGGTCGCGAACCTCAAACTTCACGTCCGGTATCATGACAGGAGGCCTGTTCCCTGTGGCCCGAGATGATGGGTGATGTGCACCGTGCCGGTGCGACTTCTTCTGATGATGCCCACTATAAACCTGAAGGGGCGGGCAGATGCTCTTGCTCTTCTGCAAGCCAGTGTTGCACTGCGTCTCCTGCGAATTCATACGCAGTACCCAGAGGGGCGCACACGAATCAACGAGAGAAAAAAAAAGAGGGAGGAGGCTGGAGGAGGAGAGGGACGAAGCAGAAAACAAAAATATAAATAATCATGCTGTGTCTTACAACGCAAACCTCACAAACGCATATGCATGCGTATGAGTCCAAGCATGAGCGTGAACGCCTTTACATACGCATGTACACGTGTATACACATGTATACACGTATATGTGTGAGTGTGTAAACGATAAAAATGTACACTAACGAAGGCAAGTGAGAAAGGAGAGGCGGAAAAAAATTAAAACATTAAAAACTAAAAGCAAAAAGCAAAAAAAAACACGAAAACAAAAAATGAAACTAACGAAACGCAGGAGCACAATCAAAAGAGGCACAAAGACAAGGCACACGCAACGAAGAGGAGGCGTAGATGATGACGTGTGTAAGGCAGTGTCGGAGAACAGGGAGACACTCAGAGCAAGACAGAGTGAGTTAGCAAAAGAAGAGGGAGAACAACAACAAAGGAAGAAAGCAAAACAAAACGAAAGCAAAGAAGGGAGAGAAGAAGGGGAACGGCGGGTGCGGGTATGCAAGAAGATGGAAAGCACACGGACTATCAAGTGAGCTCGGAACCTTCGTTCCTGTTGTGTTTTTTTTTTTGTTTCTCTTGTTGCGTCTCTCTCTCTCACGCTCACCCTCAACACGCACGCGCGCGCACACACAAGACACAAGACACGCAAGCAAGATATTTATGTCTTTACGTATCGCGCCTTTCTCTTTTGCAGGTAAGCTCCCTCTCTCTCCCTCACTTTTAAGTTTTCTTTCCTCGGCGTACTGCAAAGTACTAAAAGAAGAGAAAGTATGGAGAAGGAAAGGACCCTCTGACAGGAGTTCAGATAGTCAGACAACTAAACGATATGTATGTATATGTGTATGTGGATATATGTGTATAGACGCTTATGAGAGAGTCACGAAGGGGTGGGGAGAAACTGCAATGACAAGAAGCATTCAAAAAGGAAAGGAGAGCCCCCACCACCAAGAAGCAAAAAAAAAATCGCAGATGGGCTGGTAAAAAAAAGGGAGGGACGATAGCCATTCGTCTCCTTTGCTTGCCTGTCTGCGTGAGAGACCCGGCACGCGTGTGTAGTCGCCGTCGTAATGAACCCGTGCGCGGGGGGGGGGGGCGTGTAGGAGTGAGTAAGGGAGAAGAGAAACCAACGAGCCACCAAAAACAAGCACGTGCGCCCCTCACATGTCAAGAGCAATGCACAAGGAAAGAACACTAATAAGAAACAAATCGATGTGTGTGATAGCAAGCAAGCTCGGAGAAGGAAGAGGAAAAAGAATGAGGAACCGGAAAAGGTGGGAAAAAGAGAGCAAGCACAAAACAAAAAACGTGTATGCCTCCCTCTCTCCGTTTGAAACGCTTAGGGGCGTGTATGATGGGTCTCAGGGGGATGCGTGCGTCGGCGTATGTGGCGACAGAAAAGAGAGAGGAGTGGGAAGGAGTCAGAACGAGCTGCAGTGAGAAGAAAGGATGGGTAATACGTGAAGGCGGAAGAGGAAGATGTACTGTCTTCGTTGAATGCTCCTTCTTTGTTGCCAACAACGCAAGCACACACACAAGCGAGGACTTCGTGTCAAACCACAATAATGGGGAGTGAGAGGGAGAGAAAGGGGGGAGGTGAAGTTAGTGACTCTTCTCTCTGGCAGTGCTGGCCGGAACGTTGGGCAGGTGAGCGTCTACTTTGGTGCTCACCTTTCCACTTGCTCCGACTCCGCTTTTGCCTCGGGAACCACGGAAAAAAAAATGCGAGTGCCCAGGCAGGCAACCCCCTCCCTAGCCGGTGCTCTGCTTTCTTCTCCAGGATGCGTCGCTTATATGGCGAATGTTCGTTCTGTGATTCTGCGCGAGTGATGCCGGATGCCCCTCTTTCTTATTTATGTCTGTGTAAAGACGCTCGATGATGAGGCAAGCTACGGCAGGCGCGCGGACGAACACGTGAATGCGGATGACTTCCCTCTTCGCTTACTGCACGAGTATGTTCGTGGGTGCATGCTAAGGTGAGCATCAGCCGGCACGTGAAGGACGGGTATGAAGAAAAGTTCCCAGTGCGGCAGCCGGCAGCGAGGAAGAGAGAAAAGGGGGGAAAAAGAAGGAAGAGGCTGAAGAGAAGCAAACAGGCGACAGCACACACAAACGCCTGTGGCTTACAGTGTGCCTACTCAGCTAAGCTGCAAGCGCACGGGCGTGCGACCGCGAGTGTGCGTTCAGCCACCACCCACCGCCAAAAAGTAAAGGTGCCACAGCGACGTCTATCCGGTGCGACTGTGTGTCTTCTCGACCCTTTCCCACTCTCTCGCCTTTATCCCACCCCCAAGAGGCGGCCCTCATCCTGTCGAGAGTCGTTTAGGTTCTGCGTGATACTAATAGGCCGGTGCCGTGGTACTGAATACTGGGATAAGGCCGACAAAGCAAGAGAGAGAGAGACGTTCTGGCAGTACTGCGTTGTAACGGCGACGCTCCCTAGCAGCTGCAAAGTCTCATGCATGCTGCCAGAGGTAAAACAGCAACAAAAAAGGACAGCACACACTGCAATGACGGAGGCCCACTTCGAGACTGTCGAAAAGGCACTCCAACCTCTATCTTGCGTGTGCCGTCGGCATGAATTTATGGCCTCGCCGACCTCACACTTGCAAGTCTACGCCTGTTCTCCGCTGCCTTACTATTGTTTGTTTTGTTTTTCGTGTTAGCCGAAGGTGTGCTCGACATGTATACACACACGCACGCAAGCAAGCACACATTGTGACGCAGAATATGCGTGAGAGACAGAGAGACGGGCAGCAACATCACCACCGTAGGACGGTCAAAGACGACAACGATGGTGTCGTGTTGAAGGTGACCCCGACCACTGGCGCCCCGCATGCCGTTACACTTACGCGTTAATGCAGAGTTTTCTTCTGTGTTCTCGATCAAAAACGTACCACACCGCGCCAGAGACAAGTGCAGAGGCAGCGCCGCATAACAGCGCTGTCAAAATGTTCACACCCCGATGCCACACGGCACAGCTGTGTTCAAACGACTCCACTACTCGCCACGCACGTGTTTGTCTTACGCAACCGACACGTTGCCCTCGCTGTCGATCTTCAAGGCACCCAATTCGGCCGCTGTCTCCACCGCGTGGCGCACCGACTTAGCAATTCGCTTAGCGTACCGCTCCACGAGCTCCTTCGCAACATCCTTGGTGCGCATGGAGGAGACACCGCTGTTGCGCAGGACGTCTGCCACGATGTCAGCCACCTCTTCGCTGGTGCCTAACAGGAAGGTGGGCACCATGCAGTCCCTCGACATCGTGGAACGCGGCAGGAGCAGTGGCGTATCCTTCTTGCCGGGATGTGTCACCTTGCATTCTCCCTCGTCCTTCACCTCCTTGGGCCGACGGTGCGGCACCGAGGCGGCAGGCGATGCGGTGCCCTTCTTCGCTCCAGGCTTCCAGTTTGCAGGCGACCGCTCCGTCAGGACAGGCGCAGCCTCCGGTAGCGCCGACGACGGCGTCGAGGAGGCTGAGCAAACCGTTTTTGCCTTCTTGTGCGCAGGTGCCACCGGCGCTGTGGGGACACCTCTTCCCATCCCCTCGTCGTCGGAAGAGGAGAGGCACAAGCCAGGACACGGGCGCTTGCGGTACGCGATCGCGCTTGGCTTTTGGTGTCCGTTGGATGCACCTGCACCCTTACCGCTGCTCTGGGTCACCCAGTCGCCGTCGCTGCTGTCATCAGAAGAGCTGAGGTCGTTCATTGGCGCACGCGGCTGGCGCCCAATACCGCTGCGTGGCGCTTCCGCCAACTTGGCGGCCTTGCTGCCGTTCCTGAGCTTTTCCTTCCACTTTCCTTGGTACTTCTCCTCCTCCGTCACGCAGGACGTGTGCCCCTTGACGGTGCCTAAGTCGAACAACTGCATGCAATCGACGCAGGTGAAGGTATCGCAACCGCAGGCATATGCATGGCTCTGCACCTTCGGCTTCTTCACCACATCCTGGCAGTAGTTGCACGTAAACGACACCATAATAACCGCAAAAAAAAACTTCTACTGCCCCGTTTTAGCGTGTATGTCTGTGAAGGATGATCGACCGATAACGACGGGAGGGATAGAGGTGAACGGGATCGATGATGGGAGGGCGAGGGGGGTGAGTGGGTGATGTCTCATGTGTGCCTGAGTGGGCGTGTGCGTGTATGTAGGAATAGGTTCGTCTGACCTTTGCTGTTGTTCGTCCTTCACGCAAAGACCCCGTTCAGAGCAGCGAGTGCATCGACAAAACGTGAAAATAAGGTGATAGAGGGAGAGTGTGAAGTTCAGATAGGGAATCTGAGCACGGTGTGCCTTCCACTTGATGGAGAAGAGAGACGTCCACAATGTCGAGGCGAGGGAGGTGAGAGGCACGCCCTACACGCCTGTTTGGCGAAGGGTGACCGTATGTTAGTCAAGCACCGCGTCAAGAACTGTCCAGTGGAACACGGGATCGTTACAGAGCGCTAGCATCGAGCGTGTAGGGCAACGCGCAGGAGGACAAGAAGGTGACCGCGCACCATACTGCTCCCATATGCGCCTCTCTGTCACTATACACAGCCGAATAGGCCGAAGTGCCCCCCGCCAGCCTCACTCCCTTCCTTCTCTTGCGGCGCGCCTACACAGGAAGGCAGCAGTTGTATCTCTCTCTGTCCCGAAGCAACGCCATCGCATCCGACCATGCAATCTGCACGCACTCGCAAGCGGCCCCTAGTTGCACCTTTGCTTCGAAGAAGAGCGCCACACCCTCCCCTTCCCCACACACAGAGAGAGACAAGCCGCTTATGTTTATGCTGATGTCTTTGTTTGCTTGTTTGTTTCCGACGTGTATGTCACCTTCAGCCATTTCATCCTTTTCTGTGCTTGTGTTACCAGCGCCTTCGCGTTTTCAGCCTTCTCCTCATCCGGAGAGCAACGCAAAAAACATAGAAGAAGAGACAAGAAGCCGCAACACTACCTCAACGGCCACGCGCTACGGCATGGGCAACTTCCTCTGTGACGGCGGTGTCGCGCTCCGCTCGCTCTCGCTCTTGTTCGCGTAGGCTCTGTTGCACCCTAGAGAGAGAAGACACATAAAAAAAATGCATCCGAGTAGCGAAGATGAACAGAATCAGCCAAAATCAAGCAGCAAAGCCTTTAAAAGCAAACCGCCAGCCCAACTAACCATACGCAAGCACACACAGAAAGAAAGAGACATGCACATAGATGCCGCACACCCGCACACCCACACAAAACCAAAACCCAAACGTGAAGCACAACCGCACTGCAAAACGCCAGCATGCCAAGCTCGCACAGAAAAATAAAACAGCGAAGGAGAACGACAACATTGCGGAAAGAAAATAAACAAACAACTCAAAGAGGGATAAAAACGGCGGCACACAGAAGACAAGAAAAAAAAAAAGCGGCGGCACACATAAGAAAAGAAAAAAAAAGCGTCAACGCGCGCTTGTATATGCACGCTTTGTTTCTGTTGTGAGTTCGGTTGTGTGCACGTTGTTCCGTGGCTGCTTGTGCTTCTGTGTGTCTTCATACATATCTGCCTGCGCGTGTGCGTGTGCGTGTGCGTGTGTGCATGGGCGTGGGCTTTGATTATCAGCAGTTGCGCGAGTGCGCATACGCACACACACACACACACACACACTTACACAAGACAAAAACAAGGATAAAGGTGGAGACAGAGAGAGACACAAGCACGAATCCACGCACAAACACACACATATGCACGCACACTGGGATACTAAGGACACAATACACATGGCACACGACAAACTTTACTAACGACGCGCACGAGAACATGCATACATGCCACACATAAATACATACAAAAGCATCGACACACAAGCACGCAAACTTCAACGGAAGAGAACCCCATCGGAAAAGGAAAAACAAAACTGAAAAAGGCACAAAAAGATGGAATAAGAGGTACGAAGAACAATGACAAGATGGGGAGAAGAACTACAGGCAATCCCCTCCCGCCGAAAAACAACACACAACAACGAAACTGAAAACATACAGATGGGGAAGGCAGAGCTCGCAGGAACAACCAACACGCACGCGCTAAGTGCATATATATACATACATATATATATATATATATGACGCAGCAAGAGAGATGAAAGAGAAAGAAAGGAGTTGAAAAAAAAAAAAACGACACAAGCCTCGGAGGCAAAAGGGAAAAAGATGGAAAGAAAGGGGAGACGTTTCAAAAGACCAAAGACTAACCAGATTCCACCATCGTTCGGCTTTCGTGTCTTTTTTTTTGTAATGCGAAACAAAGTATCCCTCGTTGTTGTTGTCCTTCTTTGGTTGTTTGTTTGTTTCTTGTTGTTTTCTGCTGTTTTTTTTTTTGTGAGGGGGAGGCGAGAGGTGAAGGGAGAGGAAGGGCTTTTCCATATCGTTTTTTTTTTTCGCTTGTTTTTCTTGTGTTTGTTGCTGTTGCCCAGAGTAAGCTCTCCAAGAAAGGAAGACAAAAAATTTAACGCAAAGTTGACAAGGACAAGCCCCTTGAAGCGCTGGAGATGAAAAAAAAAGAATCATGATTACAGGCCAACAGAAAAAGATACAAGAACAGGTGCGAAGGAGAGAGGGCGGAGGTGCAGGAGAAGGATAGGTAGAGAGAGAAAGCAAGCGGCTGTGTTGCTGTTGCCTCTACCCGTGTTGGTTTGTATTTTCTCATCCCTCTCTTCGCTTATTGACATAGGGAGAAAATGAGAACGGATGGCGCCGATTGCGTCTGTGTATACGCGTGTGTGTGCGCACTTTTTCTTCTTCACCTATTCCGCCACCCTTGCGTCTCGCCAGCGTTCTGCTGCCTCTGCCCACCCCGCACCCCTTTTCGCCCCCCCCCCACACTCCGATTTTCGCTCAGTGGCTTTCTTCTAGCTCTTCTCGTTGAAGAACACCAGAGACAGCATGCCTGTGTGCATGTGCTTGTGTGCTGTGGCTGCCTTCAGCTGCAGAGCCAAGAAGAAAAGCGGCGAAGGAGGAGGCAAAACGAAAGAGGAACAGAGAGAGAGGAGCCACCGTAGACGAGGGGCGGGCGAGGAAGGCGAACGCTTGTGCGCGCGTGTGTTCGGGGAGAGATTCAAAAGTGCCGCCACACATGGCGCACGTATGCAGACATATACATAGATATGCAGGCAAAGGGGGATGTAGATGAGCACGAACACACATACACATCACCCCCACATCACCGCACTCGTCGCTGTCATGGATCAGCAAAGCGTGCATGAGAAAACAACACAAAAAAAAATGACACGCAGAGTAGGCGGCGCCAAAGTCCCCAGAAAAGGCAAAAAAAAAAGAGCGGAGGAGTACTTTGGACACAGGTCACTGTCACGAGCAACAGCAAACAAAAAAGGGGGAGAGGATGGGGAAGGGGGGGGGGGGCAACAACAGCAACCAGAAAAAAAAAGGAAGGTTCGGGTACGCAAGGCGCGCGCATCAAAGAGGTATTCAAACGCGCACACACATACACACACACACACACACACAACAAAAGTAACATGACGGTTGTGGTTCAGTGGCGGCGCGGGGGAGACTTGTAGATGTGCACGAACGGAAAGTGCACGCATGAGCAAAATACGGTAAAAAACGTGCCAGCTGACCTTCTCTTTCTTCTGGGGTCTTCCGCGCCCCTTCTCCGCAGACATCGGCGCAGCTGATCTCTAGGGTACAGCTGCGGACCAAGACAGAACAGTTCCAATGCATAGACACACAGAGGAAAAACGTTCGGCGTCCACCCAGCCATGTGCACTTTCGTTTTGCTTCCATCGTCCTCGTTAGACCGCTGTTGCAGTCTGCAAACAAAAAACGTTTTCTTCGGTTTCGTGTTCTTCCCTTTCCAGCTATCCCGTGGACAGAGAGGATGAATGAGGGGAGAGAGGACGTTCAGCGTGGCCCAAGGGGCCGCAGTGGAAAAAGAAGCTAGTCAACAAAAATGGGAGAACGAAAGTCAACATATCTGCGAGTGAAGAAAGAGAGAGCACGCCGGAATCGAGATGGAACTAGAACCTACAGCATGCCAGCAGCAGCTACCACACATCTCCCTCTCCGCTCTCACCGGCGCTACCTGTATAAAAAAGCTGCGTGTGCACGTGTGGGTGAGTTTGGGGAGAGGGCAGGTGCGTCTTGTCTCCCTCTTACTTTTTTTCCATGCCTGGATAGTATCGTCTCGGTATTCTTGTCGCTCCACCACCACCTCCTGCCACCCACTACCTTTCACATTATTGGCAAGGCAAATCAGCAGACGAAGAGAGGGGTAGAACAACCGAAGCGAGAACGGTGGAAATCGGAACAAAACGAATGAAGAAAGGAAAGCAAGAGATAGACGGACTCGGGAAAAAGCAGGGGAGGGGGAAGGGCCGTGTGTGTGGGGGGAGGGAGGCCGAAAGAGAAGGAGGCAAAACATTTATAGGGGAAAATGGAGGTGGGGAGGACGACTTGGTGCCAGTGAGAAACGCGGGCTTGATTTCGCCCCGGTCTTCAAGGGAAGAAAGGCACCCTGCGCGCACTTGCTTGCCCCGTATCCTCACGCATGCGTGCGCGCACACGCAGGCACACGTACAAAGAGAGGGGGTACGAGTAGAAGCGAAGACGCACACACGCGCACAGGAAAAGAGGGGTAAAAGACACACGGCAATCAGCCACTTCTTTTGATCGCGCAGGCTCAGGGACACAAAAGCGTGTCGCGAATCGAAAAAAAAGGGGGTGGGAAGGGTCAGCCCAAGTGTCACGACGAAGAGGAGCTGAGACGCACGAAGGAAGTGAACGAGGGGAGGGGTTGGTGAAAAAGAGGCGTGTGATGGCTTTGCACTTTTCTCTCTAGAAGAGGGGAATCACATGAAGAGGGTGGACGAGGGACCGCAGGGGAGTGCGTGTGCGCGTTTGGAGCGTCCGCCTTCATGGTTTGCTTTCCACATGATAGACTTGGTAGAGCGAAGTACGATACGGTCCAAAAACAAAAAAAAACACGCTAAGAGAGAATAGAACACTGAGGACTAGGACAAAAGAGACCAGAAATACTAGAGAGACACACGCACACACTTGACAGACAGACAGAGAGCGTTTCGCGGGCGTGCGTAGGAGAGATGTAGAGAAGGAGCATTCAAGCGACAAGAGGAGTCAAGAAAAAATCGAGAAAGGAGGTCTCCTCAGCATCACTAGCCAAAATTAACAACGGAAAGGAAAAGAAGCGGAGTCGAAGAAGAGGGAAGTAACAACGACAAGCATATAAAAAGGTGATGGAAAAGAGGAAACAAGAGAAAGATAAGGATGTACCGTATCAATCAAAGGGAAAACATGCTCTGGAGAAACCGCGAAGCGTACAGGTGTGTCGAAGGGGCCACCAAGGGTACACAAGACACACAATGAAGGGTGAAAAAAATGAATGCGTTGTTGCACGGGTAAGAGTAGGGTGTTGGCGGTGGTGTAAAAGGAGGAAAGAAAAATACACGTGCGGGAGGTAAAAGATGCAGGAAAAGAGAGATCAGCAGTGTGTGTGCTCCCACCTCACAGCAACAGAGAGCTCTGTAGGTGTACGGGAGTGGAAAAACAGGAAAGAGGGGGAGGGGCGTAGCAGCTACCTCTGTGCGTATTGGAGGGGGGTCCCTTGCTTCCTGTTTTGAGGAAGGCAGATAATGGGCACCCGTCATAGCCTACCTTCGGGAAATACCAAAGAGGCTGAAAAGGAGACGCGGAGATGCGCGAGGAGCGAAACATAGCACGAACGAAAAACGAAAAGAAAAGGAGGTGGTGTGACAGACAGACAGATGCGCTAAATCTACCAGACACGCTTACACATATACGCGCAAAGAACAAACATGAAAACAATTTTGCAGTTTTCCGTCCAGCGTGTGTGTGTAAGTGCGTGCGGGCGCGTTCGCGTCGCCAGTGTTCTCCTTTTCTGTTCTTGAGTCTCTATTCGCCCGGTCTCGGCTCGATATTGGCGGTGCTGCGGCACACAGACAGCATACACGTCCCAATCCGCAGATGCAGAGAACAGCAGAGAGGACAAGGAGTGAGCATGCACAGCTGTTTGTCCCCCCCCCCTTCCACCCCCTAAAGTAGAAAGCGCAAAGGCAAAAAAGCAGAAAAAATAAAAGCAATAAGAGACTGGAGAAAGGGAGGAGGAAACATAGACGGGAGAGGACTTCCACGCACAAGCATACCTGTGAAAGCGAGACGGAGCAAAGAACGATGAAAAAACGCATTAAATGATACCTGGAGTGGCGTGAGTCGCATAAGCGAGAGAACACAGAATCGTGCGCATGTGTGTGCCTCTCGGTGGGCGGTTGTGTAGGTGCGGGTAGTCGAGTGCGCGCGCACCATCTACTTTTAAGAGATCGCCTGTTTACACAGCCGTGGTAGCACAGCGATGCGAGGCCCACGCATACACAAAACACCAAAGCCGAAAGGTGGAGAAAAGGGAAAAGGCCAGCACACTAAAAGAAACAACGAAAAAAAAAAAGATAAACAGGTACATCACGACTTCAACTAGAGCGATGAACATACAAACGCAAGCTTGGCTCTGACGACTTAGAAAAGCACACAGCGCGAGTGCGAGGAGAAATAAAGACGGAGAGTGGAGGAGGGCGTCAATCAAGAGAACAACAAAGTAAACAATGACAGCATACACACGCGCGTGAGCGAGAAAGAAAAAGAAAACCTTGAATTACAAAAAAAAAAAACAAAGAAAAGCAAAACAAAGGGGGGAAAACGTCCCAGTGAAGTCAGTCAAGGCAAGCCACGGAAGGGAAAACGGCACAGCGCAGAAAAAGAAATATGCGAGCACATTTGCACATATACATATGTATACCTATGCATGTATATATATGTATATATATATATATATGTCATCGACGCAGAACATATATATTCGCAGAGCACACAGCGCAGCCTGCAAACCGAAAAACAAAACGCCGACCACACATATAGTAAAACACGAAACTACAAAAAGACTCCCGCTTCCGCGTGCCCTCATGCGATATGAGGGAGTGAACTAACAGCCGTCGCCAAGCACACGGAGGAGATGGCTTGGGGGAGGAGTAGGAGGGAAGGGGGGGGGGGGCAGACGATTCGGCAATCGAAGAGCACGCGCACAACCGCAAAGCGAACAAAACACGCATGTCCCAACAACAAGACGCACACAAGGGCACATTCTCGTCGCTGCGCATACACAACAGCCAATGGAAAGGGGGAGGGTACCCACGTCCGCGCATGCAAACAAACGACACACGAAACGAAACAGTCGCGTAGGGAAGGAAAGGGCGAGGGTGGAAGTAGACTCACCAACGCGCATGAGAAGAGCAGTTCAACCTAAAAAGCGAAAAAAGGTGAGGGAGGAGAAAAGGATCACATTCATGAAAGACGAGTTCCTCATCACGTCACGTTGGGAAAAGAAACAAAAAAAAAATAGAAGCGCAATAACAACAAGTCGGGAAAAATGAAAAATGGGAGAGATCAGAAATATACCTAAAAGAGGGAGGAAGGGGAGGGGGGGGGGCATAAAAAGAAATGAGGAGGTCATGAACAAGGCACACACACATACAAAGCTGCCGAGAGAGAGCGAACGCAAAACATAAGAAGAGAGTGTGCGCGCGGTTGTGGGAGGGAAGAAAGAAAGAGGTGCAAGTGGGGAAGAGCACACCGAAAGCAAAAAGAAGAAAATAAAGGGAGGAAGAAAAACAACAGAGATGAGCAAGCCGCATTTATGTGTGATACACGCAAGCATGAAATAACGTACAAAGAAACATGGCACACAAATATAATATATATATATATGACAAAATACATTTTAAACAAAAAAGAAGAAGCTAAGGGGAGGCAAGAGCATTGGAGCATGACCAGAAACACGCACACACCACACACACACGCACACACACAAAAATATTGACCGAAACAGATAAGCGATAAGCAAGGCAAATAAAAAAAAAAAACAGAACACATGTGTACGCGTACGCAACACACCACACAAGAAAGCAACGGTCGGGTCTACATATATGTTACTGAGTTTTGACGAAAAACCATTGTGAAGAGTAGAGGGGCAAAAAAGAGAGAAGATAATTCAAATCCAAGAAACAAAAGAAAGATGAAAACACACACACACACACAGTAGAAGAAGCTGTGTCGCACGGAGGCAAGAGAGATAAAAGGGCGGGAGTCGAAAAGCAAACAACATCAACACATAGCAGCCGGGAGCACGAGAAAAAAAGTGGAGCTTTGGTGGAAGTTGTCGAAGGATGTGGAGGGGGGAGGAGGAGGGGGGCAGAGAACAGAGAGCCCCGTGATTGTAAGCTGATCAGCTCCACCGAATTCCTCTTTCATTGATAACTCGCCCGTTGTACGGAAACACGATAGGGTTCAATATATATATGTACATGTATGTATTCGAATCGCGAGAAGAGAAGGGAGCCTCTATGTTGAGGGAACAGCGTGTTTATGTACGTGTGCGCGAGAAAGAAGTCAACATCTGCAAGACGCTCAGAACAGGAAGAACAAAAAAGCACCGAGTCGTAAAGAAAGTACGAAAAAAAAAAAAGACGGAAGCAAGCGTGCGTGTTAGAGCAGAAGGAGAGAGGGAGGGTCAGGGAAGGGGCCCGTCACATACAAGAGACAAGAAGGAAAAAAAAACAAGAGCAAGCGAGGAAGGAAGAGAGAGATAGCAAGGTAGAAGGCACAGTAAGGGGCTCATGAAGACGACTACGTCTTCGTCACATACTCACAGGAGAGAAGAGACGCACATAGACGTCTATCCAACCACAGCGTGCACATTCCGCCATCACCGCTTCAACGAGGGCACGCACGAGAGAGAGAGATGGGAGAGACATACACGCACACACAGACACAGACACTCAAATGCATGCGTGCACATCCCCCAAACAAGAAGGAGCGTGCGCATGCGCATGCACGCGTAATAAATACAAACGATGTACCTGAACGGCAGAGTGAGAGAAGAAAAAAAGGGACGAAAAGGGGTTAAGAAAGCATCGAAGCACGTACACAACAGCAAAGAGCGACCATCTTTCAGGCGCACACTTTTCTATCTCCTCCTCTGCCCTTCATCCTGCCTGTCACTCGCCTGTGCGTTGACCGAAAGAACGGTATGGGTGGGGAGAAGCATTAGGAAGGGAAGGAAGACGGAAGAGCTGAAAAAAAAAAACGGAGACACACATGATGGTGCCACTTCCCCGCGCCACCATGGGAATGAGACGGGTCAAAGGACAACGGGAGCCGGCGAGACAGAGAGATGGCATTACCCACACACAGATAGATACATACGCATACGCACATGAAATTACAGACCTGCAGAGAGAAAACAAAAAGAGCTCTCCGGAAAACAAAAAAAAAGACAGTGAACACACTACTGCAAACGACATGCAAGACTGATTAGCAGACCAACAGGCTACCACACAAAAAGGAACGCAAAAAAAAAACGGAAGGGAAAAGGGACCAAAGAAAACGAAAACCCAAAAGAGGAGGCGGTGGCGTGGAATCGGTAGTAGAGATCATATAGAACGAGAAGGACAGGAGTGGCAAGCACTAAGACAGAGGTAGCAAAAACGCGCAAACCATATAGACACGCACGCACATCGCGAAAAAAAAAGAAAAATAGGTGCTCCGTAAGAGAGAGATCAGTCACCGTTGTTGCGAAACACACTCACTTATGCCCTCCAGCGCGCACGTGCATGCCCTCAATCATATTTGGTCGCGCATGTTCTCCCTCCCTCACTGCTCGGGAGACGAAGAGGAGAATGGCCGGTGGCGGTGGAAGCCAAACAGCGCAGAAGCGCTTTCACTGTAAAAGGAGGAAGCAAACACAAGACACTACACGGTAGAGGAGGCTGCAGAGAACCAACACACGTGAGCAGCGCAAAGCAGTGGGGGCATCGACAAGGGGAAAGCAGCCATGGTGGAATCACGCGGAAACAACAAAAACATAAAGCAAGAGCGCGTAACTAAGATGAAGAAGTCTTATACACACATCAGCTGTAACGCCACAACAGAGAGGGGTGGGGTAAAGACCACGAGAAGAAGGGTTCATACA
Source organism: Leishmania donovani (assembly GCF_000227135.1). Taxonomy (NCBI): domain Eukaryota; phylum Euglenozoa; class Kinetoplastea; order Trypanosomatida; family Trypanosomatidae; genus Leishmania; species Leishmania donovani. The sequence goes on along the minus strand of NC_018256.1, from coordinate 637,619 downwards.
CACTTAAACACATGAGCACAAATATATATATATACGCCTGCGCACATTCACTATGGCAGTTTAGATACGAGGAAATCCATCCATGCACCTTGGAAAAGAGCTAGAGGGAAATGCAAGGTGAGGCGTGCGAGGTGGATGGAGAGTGCCGGGCAAAGGACGGTTGGAGAAGAGGGTGGTGGTGAGCAGAGGTGGGCGGAGCAACGCGTTCACATCCCTCACCTTCTCTATTAGGCTTGCACATCACACTCATCGTAAATACAGCCGGTGTGCGCCACTACCTCAGCTGCCCACGCACGGTGATGAATCCAGCGCGACGGTGCGAACAAGGCGCATGCTGTACGGGTTGTTGCGGTACCGCACCGACCCCGACACACCGCTGCTCGGGGTGGTGGTCTGGCTGCCGCTATTCACGATCATGGCCTGGGGGCATAGCACGTACGGCGAGGACACCGCAGACTTCGCCTGCTGTGACGAGGTAGTCTCCCAGATTTCCGGGTGCACGGCCGCACCCATGGAGAGCGCGCCTTCGGCGCTCGCGTATGCCAACGGCGCACCGAAAGCGGCGCACGGCGAAAGATGTGGCACCCCAGCAGGGGCCGCTACGGCGGCTGAATACGCCGTTGTCGCTCCGTGGCGCTCCATGCGTCGCTGCCAGAGTGGCGCTACATCGCACTGATTGTCGCAAGCCCGGTAAGCACTGAGCTCAGAGCCGCCAGTGTTGCCGTACTCGTGAACCGCCTCTGACGACGCCGAAGACGAGATGGGGTGCATGTTCAGCTCCATCGGGCCCATGGGGTCGCTGTAGCTGTACTCCTGATAGAAGTCGCCGTTCGGGTGGTAGGCACCCTGGACGTCACCATGGTTCATGGGCAAGCACCGCTGCTGGTGCTGATGCCCGATGTACGGGGTGTGCTCAGCCGTGTAGGTGTCGCTCAAGCAATTGCCCATCTGCGTCGCAGATAGGGGGCTTTGTCGGTGGCGTGGTGTCTGCACAGGTGTCTCTCTAAAGCTGCGGAGCGGCGTGTGCGCGTAGACGCCAGCGGCGTGGGGCGGCGAGCTTGGGGCGGGCGTGGTGGTGGTCGGGATCGCCACGCTCGTCAACCCGCTCTCGGTCGCTTCCATGGAGAGTGCCGGCGGCAGGGGCACGTGGCGAGTACGAATCGAGTGGGGCTGCTGCGGAGCAGTGGGCGACATCGTCGTGGAGAGGATGGAAGGCGAGGAAGGTGTGACGACCGATGCTGGCGGCGCAGCCGACGTTGGGGACACGGCAGCGCTGCGCTGCTGAAAAGTACGGCGCGGGGCCGGAATGCCGAAGCCGGCGTGCTGTGCACTCTGCGAAGAGTATTTCGGCGTCGATGGCTGGCTGCGGTACACAGGTAACAGGTCTGTGTTCAAATAACTTGCCGACAGCATCGGCGGCGGGTGTGGCTGCATGACGCAGTTGGAAACGGCACTGTACTGCTGCTGCTGCTGCAGATGCTGTGGCACCGGCACCTGAGACGGATGACTGACGCGGTGATAGCCGACCGCACCGGTGAGGGGAGTGTGCGCCTCGCTGCTGTAGGCGCTGCTGTAGGTGCTGCTGCCGTCGCACAAGGGTGCGCATGCGCCCCACGAGGCGGGCACAGTCTTCGCCACCGATGCACCGTGGTGGCGCCGGGCGTGACGAGAGCTGTTATCCTCAGCCAGCTTGGCCATTAGCGGCACCCCGTTGCAGGAATCGAACGGCGTTGTGTTGTGAATCTCGCGGCACGCCCGCATCGCTGCCCCCGCCTCCACAAAGGTCACAAAACAGATGATCGTCTCGTGCTCCTCCGGCTCAGTGCCTGACCGCGACGCCTCTGCCTGATCTCCTTCGGTGCCCTCGGAAGGAGAAATCTGCTTCAGGCGCCGCCCTCGCCCAGGGGAGGAGGCCGGTGCGGCGTCATACGTATCACTGTGCACCGACACGTCACTCACATTTCCGAATTGGCTGACAAACACCCTCATCTCCGCCTGCGTGATGCGCGCCGGAACGTTTCGGATGAACAACTTGCGCACCTGCTGGCATCGCTCGCCGTAGAGGCCGCCGTCGTGCTTGTTCTGCGCCCATTGTGTCACCACCTCCGGCATTGCAGGCGTGGTCGGCGAGGAGGCCAGGCGGAGTCGAAAGAAAGCGCGGGCACGCAGCGCGTCCTTGTAGCTCGTGAACTTCACAAAACCCGTCTCCTTGGAGATACCCGTCTTCACGTTCAGCATCACCTTGGCCGACACCACGGGGCCGAAGTTCTGAAACAGCTCCTGCAGATCCGCATCCTTGAAGGTGGGCGGCAGCTTCGAGACAAAGATGTTGCGGTCGCTGTGCCCTGGCTCCACGGATAGGGCATTCACTGCCCACTCCCAATTGCTCGGCTCATCGAGAAAGTTCTGGAAGTCAGCAACGTTACCGGAAATCTGCGGCTGGGCTAAGACGCCGCCACTCGACTCGCTTAATGGGTGTTCCGACAAGGACGAGTTGGTGAGGTCATTGGACACCAGGCCGTTGGTAACTGGGAGGGCAGAGGATACGGAGTGGCATGGGCTGTGCGCCTGCGGCGCGGCGTTACCAGCGCCCTGCATGCTGCAGATGTTCTCCGTCATCTGTGGCATGGTCGCACGTGAGAAGGGTGCGAGCGCGAAGGTGCAAAAGTGGGCGTGTGAGAGGAGGGAAAAGAGAGAAGAAGGCCCTCACGCAAAAACGGTCAAAACCAAAAGACGTAGAAAGAAGAGGGTAAAGAAGAGGAGAGCGCGCGAAAACAAGCGTCTGTAAAAGGAATAGATGTATATATGTATAATATATATATATATATGTGTGTGTATATACAAATACGGAGAGAGAGATCCTACCAACCAACTACTACAACAAACAGCGGAGGAGGAGAAGGATGAGAGAATAAAAGAAACAATAAAAGGCGAAGAGAGTGTCGGACGGAGGGAGGGAGGGGGGTAATGGTGTGTTGCTGCTTCGTGTGATTGTAGAGCAAGTAAGCACAAAAGGGATGGCACACGAGAGCGAGGCAAACACCACAGAAAAAGAACAAACGCGATGAGGGCACAGAGGTGAAGGAGACGAGAAAGACAGAGGAAACAACAACGGCAAAAAAAAAGCGGGGCTTGAGAAGAACGAGGTGGGGAAGGGCGGCTCCGGTAGAAGGAGGTATACACAAATAGCGAGTCAGAAGGTCCAAAAAAGGGAGACAAGAAATGAGAAAGAACAACAGGAATGTCCCCGCAAGGCAAGGTAGCGAAGATGGAATATATATATATATATATTATATTATATATATATATATATGAAGAACAGCAAATTAGAAAACCAATACACACGCGAGGTAAGTAGTTGCACACACTTCGCACCCAACTTGTTTACCTGGTCTTTTTTGTTTGTTTGTTTGTTTTTTCGCTTGTGGTGGTGGCCGATGTGAATGTTGTTGTTTTCTTCTTTCTCTTCTGCCTGTTTTGTTACCTCTTTTTAGGGTTTCCGCGTACTTTCTTTACGGTGTGCGCTCGTGTTTGCCTTGCCGTTTCCTGAAAGAGCGCGAGAACGAAGAGAAAAAAAGGTGCTGGTGGTGGTGTTGGTAGATGTCAGTCGTTCAACAGCAACGGGAAGCAAATAAGAGAGTAAGTGGGGCCAGAAGGAGACACACATGCACCCAAACACAGAGAAGAAAGGGACACGGTCTGAAAGGAAAGAATCAGAGCAACAGGCAGCAGCGGAGGGAGTAGCAAGAGAGAGAGAGAGGCTGGTGATGTGGAAAGTAGAGGACGACGAGGTTTGTGTGTGTGTGTGTGTGTGTGTGTGAGGAATGTCGGGACGGGTTCGTATCGAGTGAGAATCTCTCACCTACAAGCACAAAATAAGCGCACGCACGGGATGCAGCAGCAGAAGGGCACTCAACGGAAAATAAAAGAGATCTGCCTTGCACAACGGCAAAGAGCTCACAAATAAGACTTGCTTTCTACTGTGTGGCCGAGGTGATGGCTGGGGTGTGAGAGTTTGCTCTGCGTTCCCGTGCTGCCGGTGCTCGCGTCTCCTTCTACAGCCGTTTATGGCGATACTGAGTTGGGAAAGGCGGCGCGGCAGCGCTGAGTCGGTAAGCTTGGGGGTAGGGAAAGGGATGGAGGCGGCGCTCTACGTGAGTTGGGATGAGTATGCAAAGGACAGAGAGAAAAAAGCCCTGCTGCTTCTTTTCGTATTTCGTTTATGTGAGACAGATAGAGAAAGAGGTGGGGCGCTGTGCGAAGTTCTTGAACGGGGCGGGGGTTGAGGGGGTAGCGGTGTTCCAGACGTGGGTGCTGCGATCGTTGGAGAATTACTTCTGTTCACCGGGGGGGGGGGGCGTGGGGTGAAACGGTAAAATTAAGCAAGAGAAGAGAGAATGGAACCAGTGCAGACCGAGAAGGAGATGATTATAGCGCAGCGGAGAAAGAGAGAGAAGCTCTGACAATGTGGTGGAAAAGGGGCCGCGGTAGCACTGCGAAAAGAGTTTAGCACCGCTGTCTCACTTCCTCGCACTCGCACGTTGCGCTTCCTTTTCTACCAGGCAAGTACAAGGAAGGGAGAATACCGGCTCACCGCTTTCTTTTTTCTTCAAAGGGGCCTTTGCTGTGCAGCAGAGTACGCTGGCGTCATCTGCATTTAGTAGGAGGGTGCCTGTGCACACGCCGGCCGCAACATCCGTTCGCTGCATTGATGTTGGTGCCTTCAAAATGGCGTACTTCGCACTCGCTTTTCGCCTTTTGTTTTCTGAGGACTGTACCGTGCGCACGAACAGTTGTGAGAGATGTGTTAGAGCAAGGGAGAGGCAGTATGAAGAGTAGTGCTTAGTAGAGAAGGATGAAGCGCACCAACGACCTCGCTTTATGTTCTCTCTCCTTTTACTGGTTTACCGCGTCGAATTAGTTCTGTGTTATTTTCGTTTTCTTGTTGTTGTTGGGGGGCCGGAGGGAAATTGGTGGAAGGGCTCGCATTTTTTTTAGCTGGCATCACCCACAAAAAAAAAGAAACAAAGGAAAAGAGACGCGCCTATCGACGCATTACCCGTCAAACTGCAAACCCTACACGCGTGCTCACACATTCACACGCGCAGGGCGCCAAGTGCTGCCTGGGCGTTGCGGCGAGTCCTCCGACATCCATTTCTCCTCCCCTCCCCCTCAATCTCCCCCCTTCTTACATAAAGTGGACGGTGCGACGCGCCGCCTGCGAGGTAGCAGACCGCCTCAGCTCTTCCGACTCCACCTCCTTGTAAGTGTGCTTGAGGGCGCTCTTTGCTTGCCGACGCTCGCGCTGGGCAGCCTTCACAGCCTGCCGGCGCATCATTTTCTCCTCTTTGGTTTCGTCCTTGCGACGGACCGTGAGCACCACATCGACGGCTCGGTGCCCTCTGTCTACCGGCGCAGTGCCCTCGCTGTCAGAGTCGCAGGTCGGCTCACACACCTGCACCGTCTTGGCACCCTTCTTGGCGGAGCTGCTGATTCTACTAGTAGCGGTGTTGCCGCTGCCGCTGCTGCTAAGGGCAGCCCCGGCGCTGATCATGTCCCCCCTCACCAATGTTGTGGCGGAGGTGTCGGTGTCGCCGTTACGGTGGCTATTGTTGCTCTCCGCCTCTGTGTCTATTAGCTCGCCGCCGCGACGCGATACTGGCGCCTTCTTCACCCTGCGCGCCTGCGCAGAGCGGCGCGGTGCTTGAATCACGTTTGGCTGATTGTAGTACGTCGAGTACGCGCTGATGGCCGTCTCGCAGTCTAGTCGATCCGCCTTTGATTTCACCTCCATGACAATCAGCTCCTCCTCCTCCTCCTCCCTAGTCGTGCCGTCTCCCTCCGACGGCGATGCCGCCGCAGCAGCATTAGCAGCGGCAGTGGCACCAGCGTTGCGTGCTGCCAAACGCACGCGCGCGGCACGGCGGATCTCTTCAGTGCCTTTCTGAAATTCCTCCACGAAGCGCTGCTGCTTTTCTGGCAGTATCGTCGTCATGTAAACACCACGCGCGTCAGAGTCGAAGGCGCCGGCGTGGTATGAGAGGTACTTGAGCTGCTGAATGAGGCCTTTGTTTTTGTGCGGCTCTGCAGTCTCGACGTCTATGCCGGCCCTGCTTGCCACGAACTCCTCCAAGGCAGTGAGGTACTTATCCATCGGCAGCGCGCCGTGCGTACGAGGATCATCGGTGTAGGCGTCGTTGAGTCGCGCATCGGCATCGAACTCGCGCATCATCTCCGTGAACTGCCGATCCAACGCCCGCTGGGTGGTGTCGTGCGTTGGATACTCCGTCCCGTCGGCCGCGTGAGTGCGGCTCAGTCCTCCCTCCTCGCCAACCACTGCGGCGACAACACGACGTCGCCGTGCCGTGCTGCGTCGGCGTGAAGCCTTGACGGCCGCCTTCTCGTCGTCCGTCAGCAACCGCCACATCTCGCTATCTTCCTGGTCGAGTCCGTCCCAGTCGTCGCCGTCGTCGCCGTCCTCGTCGCCCTCGCCATCGCCACCGCTGCCAAAGACAAGCTGGCGCAGGAAGTCGTCCGTCACCTCGCCTTCCACCTCGTCATCAAAGAGTTTCTCCTCCTCTTGCTCTTCGTCGGCCTCACTAGCCACCTCGCTCTCATGGCCATCCTCGTCGCGCGGGCAAGCGGCAGCCGCCGGTGGGCAGCTAGACGCCAACGCTGGGTCAGCAGCAGAAGTGGGCGGCAGCGCAGCCTTCTGCATTGCCACTCGCAGGTGTGGGGCCTCTGGCTTCTCCTCGTCCCTCCAGTCACCGTCGACCCACTCACCGTCCTCCTCGCCGTGCCCGTCATAATACTCCTCCTCATGCGATTGCTCCTCTGCATCCGCCTCTCCATCGTCGTACACGCCACAAGCGTCGTCCTCACCTTCCTCGGCACGGCGACCGCGACGCTCGTCGTTGAACTCGGCGTTCGCGGCGACGGCGTACATGTTAAACTGGCGTCGCGCCGCGTCTTCATCTTCAGCGGGAACGGCGCTCTGGTGTCGGCGAAAGAGCTCCGCCTCGCTCACCCACAAAGGGCCCTGGTACTCGCCATCAGCATCGCCATAAGAGCGGGGCACCAGCTTATAGGTGACACCCTTGTTACGCGGCTTCTTGATGCGCGGCATCTCAGCAGAGCTAACAAGATTTGGGTAGCCTTGTGCGGCGTGCAACGTACGCTTCGCGGGTTCGTGGCGCTAGGGTGCACGTATTTAGCAGTCTCACGAGAGGCCCCAAGATGCTGTGAGTCCCACACATACACAAGGACACGAATGCGAAAGAAAAGGGAGCGGTCGCAGTGGCACGCAAGAGTGGGCGTGCCGGCCACACGCAACACTCAAATAAAGAAAAATCGAAAGTATACAAAAAAAAAGCGCACAGTTGCGCGGGAAAAAACGGGCCTGCCTGCACGCGTGGAGAAAGAGTCGGAAGAAGTGTCTTTACCTTTGGGCTCCACCTTGGCACGTTTCTCGTACTCGCACAATCGCTTCACTCATTGTGCGTAAGGGTGTGTGACACAGAGGGGGTCAGCATCGAGGAGAGCAAGAAGATGGAGAGAGCAGAAGAGGAGAGGGATGATGGAGAAGGGGGCAGCTCTGTTGGAGCCTTATGCGTGAGTAAAGGCCCCTATCGGCATGATGGAGGAGGCACCAGCAAAAAAAAAATTAAAGCAGCAGGCCCCATCCCGTGTGCCCTCGCTTATTCAGTGCGGGGCCTCTGGTCAACCGACAGCGTGGAGGACATCCTGCAAAGGCACATGAAAGGTGTTCGTCGGACAGAGAGACGCGCTGCATGGCGCTCCTCTTTCCTAACGTCTTTCTACGTCTCTCCACACCTTTCCATATACTATAGATAGCACTAAGTGGGCTTTTGCCGCAGAGCAGGACAGCAAGTTTGGACTACGCGTCGTGAGAAGTACTTGCACCGCACTTGAGATCCGAGAAGCCGTAGGCACGTCATTTTTCTTGATTCCTGGAAAGTCTGACGTCAGACTGCAGCGGTTGCGCTTTTTCGTTTTCTTTTTTCCGATGGTTGAAGGGCGACACCGCAGACTGCACAGAGGCGAAAGCCTCCCCACGCCCCCCCTGCACACACGCACACAGACAGGCTTCCCCGGAGAGAAAAACGAAGAGAGACACAGAAAGGAGAACAATACAAAAGAATAATAAGAACACTGAAAGAACAGTACGAGTCAATAGCAGAAGGAAAGAAAAAGAGAGACGGTCCCCTGTCATAGCAGTCAGTGCGGTAACAGCATACAGCAAGTGCGAGAGAGAGACCTCGACGTGAGAGGCATACGCATGAAGCGGGAAGGGCGGGTGCGTGTAGGCCCGCGTATGCGTGACAAGAAAAAGAAGAGAATAACAATTCAGACGCAGGAGAGGCCATTTTCACATCAACCCCCTTTTCAGCGAATGCAGATGTCGCCACAACTCTCAGCCTGTTCTGTAGCTTGTGAAGCGCCCTCTTCCTTTCTTTTCCCTCTTCATCACTGTGTTAGTCGCCTTCACGGACTCTTGTTCATCCATCATCGCTGCTCCCCACGGTTCCCGGGGGCTCTCTAATCCGACGTGCGTGTCGTAATGCAGCAAAGCCGGCAGAGGAGGCTCACCGACACCACACCCCGAGAACCACACATGAAAATCGAATGCAAGCCATGGCCCGATCACGGAGGAGGAAGCGGTGCACCAACGCAGCGCACACAGAAAAGTCAGCTCCCGAATACGCTCGCGTTCTCCATACACCCACGCACGCAGAGAGAGAACAAAAAAAGGGGGTTCCAACCCATATCGACGTCAACAAAAAAAGCTGAGCAAACAAACGTCCTCGTCTGCTGCGGCCTACGCAGCACAGTGAACAACAACAACGAAAATAAAAGGGAAGAAGTTCATGCGCTTTTCGCTTCTCAACGTCTCCTTCCACCATCAAACACGTCCACAAGCACAAGCAAACAACCACAGCTCACACGCCACCCTGTCGCACTGCCGCCACATCCGCGTCGACCAGGACGAGCAGTTCTGCCGTCGAAATCGGGGCATGCGTCCCATCGGCTTCTCTTGCCCTCCCCCGCACGCATGCCGCGCCACCCGGCGGCACACGCGCATGGGTGGACCGCATGCCCTGATCCAAGCAGGGCCGCCTTCAGGGTCCCGCTCGTGGGCGGAGGCCGTGGCGTCTGCCGTGCGGGTAGAAGGGGGTGGCGATCAAGGGGGCATGCCGGGCGAGCGCAGCAAGGAAGTCGGCCACACGCAGGCCAGGGCCCTCCGAGACCTTGCACGCCCTGCCTGCATGCCATGCCTCTC